>NC_056745.1:810478402-810573402 GCF_019279795.1 Protopterus annectens
AGCTATGTCTCAACAGTTTCTGCTAGGAAATAAATAATTCGACCAAAAAGGTGGTACTGCTATTGCAAAGCATGTAAGACAAAAGCAGAACACTTACAAAACTGTAACAAAACACTTCCAATATAACTTGTAACAGCTGAATCATCTGTGTGTATTTTTATGAAATGTTGCAGAAGAACAGTTGGGAACGTTAGATTTCTTTGTTATCTAGCCTCAACATTTCCCTTGTTTTGATAAGGCATTTGTTTTACACAGTCTTTCATCTATAATGTTTTTTTCATTACTCAATATTCACACTCATTTACATATTAAGCCTGACAATGTGCATATTGTTTGCTTTTATCATGTTTTAACTGTTATGATGTCAGATAATGGAGGTGCAGTGTTATGACAAACTCAGAGATAGATACCTCTGTTAAAGAGGTACTGAGATTATAATCAATGTTATCTAAGTAAACTGCTATGATCTATGTCCTTCATGAATTGGGTAGAGCTTGTTTGGAGGCTTGGAAAACCACATGGTTATATTAAGTGATTTTTATTGGTCTAAAATACTGATAGTTTGTCTAATGAAGTCTTTTATATAAAAAGACGAAAGCACTCATTATTTTATGTATAAATAAAAGGATTTGATTTTAAATCTACAAGAAGTGATTTTAAAAGGATTTAAGGGAATTTTTCTTTAGTGATTTTAAAAGGATTTAAGGGAATTTTTCTTTAAGTACAATTCTGGTGCCTGTATTTGCAGCTTTCAGATAATCATGTAAGACAAATGGCCAGTCATGACTCAGAGGTGTGTGCCATACTGCCTGAGCTGGAACATGTGTTTACATCCTCCATCCTCATCACTGATTTTTTCTTCCCTGTCTCATCCTGATTCTCCTCTGGTAGCTGGAAACATCTGGGGTTCTTGGGGTAGGTCCCCCACACCTGGGTGACACTGCCACAATATCTAAGGTGCTGTAACAATCCCACCCCTAGCTATTGGACTGTGAAGCTATGTTTATGACCAAGAACCAAACTTTCTTAAAGTGTTAGGCATTAACTCAACCTAAAAGATTTAGAGGGATGAAAAAAATCATAGATATTCAGGAGATAAATAGGTAGATAGAATTAGCTTTGGATTGGATGCATCCTCAGTATTATGAAATGGTCCTACAAATATATAAGGAGGTTGGAAAGAAGATGCAAGCTCCAGACCCAAGCTCCATATGGGAATGTTTGTAAATGTTTCTGCACCCAGCCTGATGTCATTAGATACAGTGAAGTCTGGCTGGTCTCTGGCAGTTACTTGAATAAGAAAGCTTAAAGTCTAATAGTTACACTAATAAACAAAGTGGAGTTAATTGCTAGCATTGCAAAAGTTAAGAAATGCACATTTTTTTTATTTGTTTTCTCATGTGAATTTTTAAGCAGTTACCACTTAAGATGATTGGTCTTCCCTGGCAAAGTGTGCATATCATGGATAACTGTGTCTGTCCATCTTCTTGGACACAAGCTCTGATCTCTACTACTTTGAAACAATATAAATGTCCTTCATATCTAACTAGTTATCATCCTGTATCTTTGTAAGCAAGACAAAAGTCAGTGCAAATAATATTAACAGCAGCTAAGGAAGTTATAACATACAAGTCGAAGTCTTCATCTCCCTCCATTGACATCAGAGTGTTGGGCTATACTATATCACATTAACAAACTGTAGCAGTAAGAAGTGAATCCTTGCATAAACTCCAGATGTGATGAGCATAGCTGACCTTATGCACAATCCAGCTAGGCAGCTGCCTAGGGCACCACTTTTGCCGCTGTGGTAGGGCTGCATTTCTGGTATATGTTATTATTATTATTAGATATGTGGTGTTTCTTTACTATAAAAATAAAGTAATTAACAAAATTAAATAAATGATATGCAGTGCCTCTATATGAAGATATAGGAATAAAGTCCTGTAGATTTGGCTATTCGGGTTCTTTGGCCTCCTGCTCATCCCAGCCTTGATCTACCTAGACAATGAATCCAGTAGATCATGGGCAGGGTAAGAAGTCAGCAAATTTAAAACTGTAGGGAATATCTGAAGTCTGACAGAAAGACAAACCCCGGGATTCAGCAAACTTCCGTGCAGGAATAGCTTATTCCTGCATGGAAGGGACCATTCCTGTGCAGCACGGCAGCGTGCCATGCATATGTATGAAGGTGCACTGCCATACTCTAAAATGTACATGGTTCTGTGTGCAAGTGCAGGGGGTATGTCTGAAAGCAGTGCTCTCACAATACACCCCCCCCTGCACTCCATAATTGCCATACAGCAATGTAATGGTGGCAAGAGTATCCGCGGAATACCTCTCTACCTCTTAGAGTAAGAAATCTGGAGAAAGCAAATAAAAGTCTGGCTCATACAGACTTAAGCTGATAGAATAACAGGTTATGCATTAGCATGAATGTACTGAAGGGTATGAAGTCTAAAATGCAAATGTCTGTCAGTATTTTCTAACTGCAGTCTTTAATGATTTGCCACTAATCTGCCCGAAAGCCACAATTCTATGAAAAATGGACCAAAATATAAGGCAAATATCTGGGCAGTGTGTGACAATTCATACAGCTGAGAGATATGGCGGATACTGTTAGCATCCATGGAGCATACCTCAAATGCAAAGCCTGCCATGTCATCACCATTGTAAAAGCACAGCCCCCTACAGATAATATTGCAGAAATCAATGTGCATACCTCCACAGTACAAAAATAAAACACAACAGTTTAATTTTTTTTTCAGTCCTCAATAAAGTTTAAGCATAGCTGAGTGGGTGTGCACTTTGCGCAGCTCTGCTCAGCCTAGCTTGTACATTATAAGGAGCTAAATAGGCATATACTAAAACAAAACAGCAATGTGGAAATAGTGAAGTGGTTAGAGTATTAGCCTTGCAAGTAGTTATGCCCGGTAGAAAATCCTCATTAAAGCCATGTAGCATCTTACATGTGAAAGCAGTGCAGAATTTATTTTTTTAATAATTAGGTAGTAAATAACACATATTTGTTAACCAGAGTAGTGTAGTAGGTCCAGATGTGATGTGTCAGTGTAATACTTTTATGAAACCCCCATATAAACACAAGTGCTCCATACAGTATAGTCACACAAGAATAAATGTAATTAAAGCACATTGGAGAATGTCAGGGAAGGTAAAGAAATGAATAATATGTCAGGAATGATGAATTAATCCCATACAGGTGGTAGTCCATAAAATAAAACATAAGCAATGCTAAGCATTGCACAGCTATGCTGACCAGGTGTAAGCATTGTGTAAATATGAATGCTAAGGAATGAGTAGCCCAGCTAAATGGATTTGCCCATTGGTAAGCAGTGTTGAGCCTGCCCCTTTAAGCACCACCAACCTTATCTAAGCAGGTTTGCTGTAGCTTAGCTCAGCATATTCAAAACCATCCAATCACGGCAAAGGGCAGGAATTGGCCGTATTTAAACTGCACAGGTGGGAATACAGATCATAACTGGTTGTAGATCCCCACTGTAGACAGTGTGGCAGGTGTTGGAGAGGGCATGCACTTTCTGGCGCAGCACTGGGGCATACAGGAGTCCAAGGTCATGTTAGGACTCTGTGTTAAAAACCATGACATGAGACTACTGCAGGACCAGTACCAGGGCTCCCAATATAAAGTGGAGGCCTGGGAAAGTCTCGCCCATGACCTCACCAGTGCCACTGGCATCCCTCAGACTGATGACCAGGTCCGGCACCACTTTGCCGACTTGAAGCGGAGGAAGAAGGAGCTCTTGGACCAGTGGGTTCAAGAAGCACGGCAGAGAGGTGATGTCCCTGGCATGTGTAAGTATCCATATCAACAACTGTTTACCAAACTCCAGCCTGTGTATGCGATGGATAGGTATGCATAAATGTTTCTCTATCTTCATTACAGCTCCAGCTGAGTGGGCTGCGAACCAGGAAGACCATGCCAGCAGGTTGTAAAGGCTGCATCATGAGCCTGGTGAGTAACAATCTAGGTTGTAGTATTCATACCAAATAAATATAAAGGAGTAGAATGTAATCTGGCAGCATTAAAAATGGGTATGGTTTATAGTGAATAAAGCAGACAATATTACAGTAATAGTCTCATGTAGGTTATATATAAATAAAACTGTAACTGCCTGTGAATAAAATTCAAAACCCTGAACTGGTTGTGTTTAATCTGGTATGGCATGATCTGAAATGTGTACAGGTTATGCATAGCAACTATAGCTCTGAAAGCATTAAACAATCAAGTGTCATCTGACAAAGCTAGTGCCTCTATAAGACTTGAGATTCTCCCCCCCTCCCCACCAAAAGGGCAAATATCTATCCCAGCAGAGTGCTGCCCCCCTGACATCTCAGATGCTCAGGTAAGAGCCGCCCTCTCCAAAGCAAAAAACACAGCATCAGTGGGACCAGACGGTGTCCCGGGCTGCGTCCTACATGAACTCCAGGAAGAGCTAAACCCAAACATAAAACTACTGTTCAATCTCAGCCTTACTACAGGATATGTACCCAAAGAGTGGCATACAGCAACAGTGGTCTCTCTCCACAAAGGTGGTGCCTCAACGGATCTTGGAAACTATTGCCCATAAGCCTGACTACCTTGGTCTGCAAAGCTATGGAAAGGATCATCATGGACCTCATAAATAAAGATATTGGGGACCTACAGACACTGGATCCTACCCAGTTCGGCTTTGTTAAGGGCAGATCCTGCCTCTTAAACCTGGTTGATTTCTTTGAAACAGTCACCAAGACCATTGACGAGGGGAAGGTGGTCCACATAGACTACCTGGACCTCGCAAAAGCCTTCGATACAATACCCCACTCGGGCATTATAGGTAAGCTCACCAGCTTAAATATAAAACTCTATGTCACTAGATGGGTTGCAAACTGGCTCAAGGACAGAACCCACATGGTTAGAATTGCCGGTGCCATGTCAGACACCAAACCAGTTACAAGTGGCATCCCACAAGGCTCAGTCCTGGGACCTCTCTTGTTCGGTATATATTTCTCGGAGGTATAGGCCAACACGGAAGGACTGTGGCTGACCAAATTCACAGATGACAGCAAACTGGGCACCATAATCGACTCTCCAGCCGACACAAGCATCCTCCAAAAGGGCCTCATAGAAACAGACAACTGGTGCCAGAGCCATGGCATCAAGCTAAATGCCAAAAAGTGTATAGTCATCCCCTTTGGCAAAAACAAAGTGCCCACAAATTACAACATAGGTGGTACTCCATTAAGAACAGAAGAAGTAATTAGGGACCTGGGGACCTAAGTTGATAGCAATCTCTCATTTGACAACCACGTGGCCAAAGTGGTTAGAAGAACATGTTATATAGCCCACCTAATCATGAAGGGATTCACATCTAGATCAGGGGAGGTCATCGTGCCTCTTTACTCATCCCTTATCAGGCCCATAATTGAGTACAATGCCCCTTTTGGGATGTACCTTACCAGACACCTGCAGCAACTGGAAAGACCCCAAATGTACCTCACCAAGAGGATCAAAGGGCTCAAACAGATGCCATATGCTGCCCGGTTAAAGAAACTCCAGCTCTACTCAGTGGCATACCACCTGCTCAGAGGTGATCTGTGCCTGACGTATAAAGCCATGTCCAACCTGGAATTAATGGACATGCTGCACCTCAGAAAATCCAAATCCCATTGAGCTACGTGCTCAAGAGACTTGAACCTCAGCACTGAAATAAATAGGACATGCTGGAGGGACAGATTCATAACCCAGAGGCTCCCTTCACTCTGGGAATAAAATATCAGTCCAGGTTAGGCAGAGTCCCTCATTGACTCTCTTCAAGAGGAATCTTGATGAGTGGATGGGAGATCATAGGTTTACCCCAGGTATCACTTCTGTGTCACTGTTAGACAGAGGCACAGTATACTAACCTTGAAAAAGGGCATAGCAAAATTTATTTAAAATGGGTGGCGAAAGCCAAACACCCTCTGGCTAGGCTTATAAATGTCCTAGGGCAGATAGCCTAGTATGAACCTATGAACCTATGATATTTAAAATGTCACACACCAAGATCTGATATCTGAATAGTAATGTTGCGTTAACCACTGTTTTCCACACTGTGCTATGTCAAAAGGTATGTATAGGAATGTATGTATAAGAATGTTGTAATTACAAGGTCAAATTGTACAACAAAGAGAAAATGAGAAAGAACTCATTCAAAGAAGAAACAGCAGTTTCTCAATAGCTCCTTCTTATGAAGCACACACTTGTTATACTGTTAGCAGAAGCAGTCACGGTCCAAATCCTGGGAATGGTAATAAGTTGGATCTATAATTTCAACTAGTATTTTGTGAAAATGTGTAGAAACAGTCAGGTAGTGTTAAGAAACATTCTCTTCACAGGTCTTCCAAGTAAGAGAAGGTATAAAGTAGCTATAACAAGGCTGTAGTTATACTGTGTCCAACACCCATGGTCCAACCCCAAGGCTGCAAAAGACAGCAAGATAAGAACATACACCAAGTGGTCACCCCAAGAAATATTCAAAAGTGTCATGCTGTCACAGCGACTGGTCCCTGCTAATAACAACCAGGGTGACCAATAGAAATCAAGGCAGTGTGTGTTAGTAGCACACACACAGACACACACACACACACACACACATACACACACACACATGCATGCACACACACACACACACACACACACACACACACACACACACACACACACACACACACACGCACAGACACACACACACACACACACACACACACACACACACGCACAGACACACACAGACACACATACACACACACACAGACATGCACACATGCACACACACACACACACACACACACACACACACACACACACACACACACACACACACACACACACACACACACACACACACACACACACACACACACACAGTATGAGTGCACATAAGTAACCCTAACTATGTGAATATGGGTAGAAACAGCCATGTAGTATTAACAGACATTCCCTCCACAGGTCTTCCAGGTAAGAGAAAGTATAAAGTAGCTATAAGAAGGCTGTAATTATACTGTGTACAAGCATACCACTCCATATCCAATGCGATAGTTGTTGTAGTAATACTTGTAGAGTAATGAGTAGAGCAATGATCATTAAAGCTGTGACCACTGCAAGAATCTACATTTGTTAACTGACATCTCTTTCTCTCCCCCACCTTATATTTCCACCAAACCTGCTGTTGGAACATGTGCCTTGTTGTTCTACAAATGTTGACATTTATTCCAATTAATGTTCCCTGTTCAAATACTATCATTGGTGGCCTGTTGTTATCAATGTAACCTGTATGCTGGTGTAATGCCCATTCTGGTTTCATATATGCATGTGTTCTGTTTGCTTTGTAAATGTTCCAAATCTGTTGTTTTTGGTTAATGGAAATATGCATGCTGTTAAAACTAATCCTGGAATGTGTTTACCATTACTAACCAACATATGTTCTAAAACTACAACACCATAGCACATCAGCGAAGGCTGATCCCAGTGGATCCTCCTCTCCCACCTCATCTGGCCATGGCACCGGGCACCAGCCCATCTGGGACCCACCCCGGAACCTCCTTGTTTGCTGGTCCTGCACCCCCTTTGGGTGGAACTGCCTCAAGGGATGGGGCTTGCCCCCCCGCAAGCAGCTGTGGACAGGATCCTGTCACATGAAGCCAGGTGTGGGGTCTGGTGCATAGCGAGCTCCACAAGCAATTTGAAGATCTGCTACGCCAGCTTGAGGGCCACATGGTGCAATTAGAAGGTCAGCCTGCCCCACCTGCTCAGCACACAGCACAGCCACCTTTGGGGCCAGGAAGGTGCAGTGGTGACTGCCCATGGGTAGGGACCTCAATCCCACTGTATGCATTTGGGGGCTTGTGGGCTTCTGATTACCAAACACCCCTCCCCGTCCAAGGTGTTTACCCCCCACGTGTCATATACTGCCTCTGTATGCTGTCTTGTCTGCCTTGTCTGTCTTCCTACCCAACCTACCTCCCCAAATATACCTACTATCCTTCCCCAACATCCCACTCTCACCTTAAAAAAAGTGCAATCTGTCCCCCCCCCAAAAAATGTCACCCCATACATAGCTGTCCATTTTGCACACGTCTACTACACACATATAATCTTGTCTAATTGGCATCACAACACATTATTGTGTTCCTCACCCCTCTCTCTCAGGGGTTTGAGTGTCCAAATGTACCTCCAAATTCAGTATATATGCACAGCTGTTGCTGTAGAAGAAATGGACAGCTATGGGACTTCCCTACATCCATCCTGCACATTCCTAGCTATCTTTCATATGGTTTTACCCTCTTTGTGCCCCCTTTTTCACCATTTTCCTATCACGCATTTTTATTTTCTTTTAAAGAAATTAGCATGGGAGTAAATAGGAGTAAACAGTAGTAAGAGGGAGTAAGCTTGTTTGACAGTCTAAAGTGATGCATATACAGATTAAGCACTTTTAAGGCTGTCTGTCAGTATAGTTAACTAGACGTTAGCATTGCTTACCACTGCACAAACCTGCATAAACCAGTTTACAACTGCTTAAAAGTGACTTAATCACTCTGTATCCAACAGCCCTTGTTCTGCCCAGCAACAAAATAATTAGCCCTAGCAAATCTTTAACCCAGGACCCTGAACATTATAGCCACAACAAGTTACCACGAAGCCATCTGAGCTGTATATATGTCTGATGTTTATTCAAACATATAATGCAGCACAGTCATTCAACAGTAGGCACAATGTGTGTGTGTGTGTGTGTGTGTGTGTGTGTGTGTGTGTGTGTGTGTGTATATATATATATATATATATATATATATATATATATATATATATATATATATATATACACACATACATGACTATAGGTTATTCTGATGAAGCTCTTCCACCTGAATAAGAGCGAAAGCTTAATCATCTATTCAGTGTCTGAGGTTTTTATTTCCTTTCTACTAGCTCAGTATTAATTACTACGCCTAAAAGAAGTCTGAATTGATATATATATATATATATATATATATATATATACATATATACATATATATATATAAATATATATATATAAAACTGGAAATAAACCCTTATCAGCCTCAATTAAAAGTTGAGATCCCTCATCAAATACCACAAAGTTAGCCGTGAGAACAGAATTGGAGCACATAGTAAAGACAACCACAAGGCCTCATATAGTTATGCAAAGAATCTCCATGGCAATACTAACATTTCTTCTGAGCCAATAGACAATGGAACCTCCCAGAATGAGCCAAAAAATAATGCCAATATATTGGCTGACATCTTGAGTGCAAACTTTACCCCTCCCCCTACAAAGGACCAATCACAATGCCAGTACACTGCCAGGCACCCAGTATTACTGCAGCAGAGGTTAAAACACCACTGTCCAAGGCCAAGAATACAGCTTCTATGGGACCTGACAGTATCCCTCGCTGTATTCTACATGAACTACAGAGTGACATGTGTAAAATAAAAGACAAAAGACTTCCTCTCATTCAGCAACTTTTATTACACATATGCAGGAGCATCTGGGAAATACCAGGGTGACTCCCAGAACAAACAACCACTGTAGCTTATATAGGCTGTTAAGGCTGACTCATTAGAAAAGTAACACTGAACAAATGAGAATACTGGAAGCATGAGGCAATAGGAACATTCCCCATAGTTCAAAAGTAACATGATGTAATCACATTTCTAGGCAGAAAAAGAAAATCGGGTGCATTTTCGTATATAGACATGTTTACTACTTTCAGACACTCTCTCTTCATAGTAATTTTCCACTATGTGCAGACTGTCATGTCTCTAATGATGCTATGTAACCATCACCATTTAGTTCTTCATACATTTTCCCAAATTCTATCATGACCATATTATTCAGCTTTTCAGATTCATGATTAATATTATCCTTTTCTTGGACATCATTAGTTATTGCAGGCATATAAAAATTAGGCACTTTAGTATTTGCTTTGGAAGACATAAGCTTTAAGACACAGGCTTTGATTAAAAACAACAATAAAAATACAACAATGATTAATACTGTAATTGTTAAGATCAGTTTGAGTAAACCTCTGCCCCATCCAGAAAATAGTTTGGTTAGCCAAGCCCACTTGGAACTATCAGCCTTTTCTGCTTCAGAGAGTTTAGAAACCTTCTGTATGAGTTCAAGATGGCTCTCAATCTCATGCTGATTGTGCACTCCTCTTTGATCAAAGCACAAGTACCACCTTTTGTAGCAAGTGCAAAATCAAGGGCCATGCGGTTTTGGAGGACCACAGCTCTCATGGCAGTCAGTTCATCAGTCACCAGTTCTAAAGATGAAAAAGTAGTATTGCTTAAAACTTCAAGAAGTTTAGAAAGTTTTCTTAGTTAAAAGTAGCATTGCTTAAAACTTCAAGAAGTTTAGAAAGTTTTCTTAGTTCCCAGATTGATTTTACAGCTCCATAAGCAGGTATGATACCTGCCCAAGATAATGACATCATCTCCCAGGTCCATGTGGGCAAGTCCTTTGGTACTTACATGGGCAAGGTCATGATGATAAATCCATGAGGCATCCACCTGTCCTACCGGGTTGGAGGGTGCCTTTATTTTTCGAGTATTTCTGATTTTTTCCTTGTGGTAATGAAGTTGTATGTCGAATGGCTGGGACTAAATAACCTAAGAAACAGCTGCCAGACCAATTTCCTGTTAGCCATTTATAGCCCCTTCAGCCACACACAAAGTAACAATTTTCCAGCTTTGTTCTGAATGAAACGCCTTTTTGTTCATTCCTTCCAGCTGTTGAAACAGGATGGAATCATTTCTTACTTCTTCATACGTTTTATTTAACAGTTCACAAAATGAAAGTTGTGTTACCATAGGAGGAGTCATTGTTACACCTGTAGGCAACTGTCACGTTACAGAAGCTCCATCCTACCTTAACCTTACCAAATTTCTGGAAATATACAGTCCCATTTTGATGCTTAAACAGGTGTAATGCTATTCTGTCTTTCGAGGTAACATTTAAAGTGTCGTAGATCAGGTTTATCCAAGTTTCATTGGCCCCTAAAGGAACTGTGTTTAGCATCAATCCCCCATGAATGGTAGGCAAAGCTGTACATACTCAGCAGTTGGAGACATTGAGGGATGATGCATAGGCAAATTTTATAGCTTGGTAGGTGTTAAAAGGTGGATGCCATGTTGCTTGCTTTTGGGGCACAGTAGTGACTGTGAAGAGGAATGGCCAGAGCAGAAAGAGTAATGCAATGAGAATGCTGATGAGAATGGCAATCCAGTAATGGTGGGGAAAGGCTCATTGCACTGGTGATGCAGGAGGTGATGCAGGAGATTGAAGACAGAGTAAATTGTTGTCATCAGTCATCGTGTTCAAGAGTGGCAGTTTTACTTTTGGTACGAGTCACAGTAGGTTCAGAGATGGGAGCTGTAAATGGAAGAGGTTGCTGCGAGTCTGATTGTTTTTGATCTTTTTAACATGTGACACATGGATCCACACAGGAGAGCCTTGAAGTTGGACTGCTGAAGAGGTGGTGAGGAGTACTAGAAATGGTCCTTTCCAATGAGGCTGGAGGGCTGTTAAATAAGTACTTTACATAGACCAAGTCCCCAGGCTGCAAAGAGGGCTCCAGGAAAGGATCTGGAGATTATTGGGCTGCTGCAACTTGTTTTTGGTATTGCTCTAAGACAGAAGCAAGAGATTTACAGTAAAGCAAAACATTAGTATCAAAATTATCAATTGCAGAAAAGGGTGGAGGCGAAGTCATAGGGAGACGCATGGGGCATCCCATTATTATTTCATGAGAGGAAAGGCCCTTAGTTGGGTGAACTTGAGAATGAATAGAAAGCAATGCCAAAGGGAGGGCTTGTACCTATGTCTTACCCATTTCAGAGGTAAGCTTTGCTAGTCTGGTCTTTAGTGTCTGATTCATTCGTTCAATAATGCCAGAGACTTGAGGTCTATAAGGACAGTGAAATTTAAGTGTGATAGCTAGCATAGAACACAATACCTGAATTAGCTGAGCAGTAAAATGTTTACCCCTGTCAGAATATATAGCGCAGGGCACCCCAAATCTGGGGATAAAATCATAACATAGTTTTTTTTGCTACAGAGACAGCATCATTTTTGGCACATGGATATGCTTCTAACCAACCATAAAAAAACATTCACAACAGTTAATACATATTTAAAATGATTATAAAATGGCAGTTCAATAAAATCCCATTGCAAAGAGCAAAAAGGGCCCTGAGGATTTGGTACAGGTTGAGGGTGGGCTCTAGTCCCCTTTGCAATGTTATGTTGTAAACATACAGAACAAGTATTTACAAAATGGTGTACAGAAGCTGAGAGTGAGGGGGCAAACCAGACTCGGAGAATCAGCTTTAGTGAGGCCTAGATGCCAATAGGAGAAGGTAAATGGTAAGCCTTTATAACAGAGAGATGCATAGATTTTGGGCAGACAAGCCTGCCGTCAGGGTGTTGCCAAATGGATTGTGCATTTTTAAATTATTGAAACCTTTGCCATGTCTCTCTTTCAGCTTCCATAGCTTTGCACTGTAAAGCTTTTAAAACATCATGTGTGAGCAAGGATGTCTGCATAGATTGTTGATAAATAGGCTGTGCATCTTTTCTTTGAACAGCACCATTTAATGCAGCCTGTTTGGCAGCCTAATCAGCTAAGGCGTTGCCTTTTTCTTTCAAAAGAGTCATCTGATTGGTGAGCTGAACATTTTACAACAGCAATTTTTGAAGGTAAGAGTAAGGTCTTCAGTAAATTATTAACATAAAAAGCATGTTTTATAAAAGTTCCAGAGGACGTCAGAAATCCCTGCTCTCTCCACAACATCCCAAAATCACGTAAAACACCATAAGCATATCTAGAGTCTGTATAAATAGTAGCACTTTTTCCCTCTGCAAGTTTGCATGCATGCATTAATGCCGCGAGCTCTGCTACTTGGGCTGAAGTGCCTGGTGGTAGCCTACTAGTAGAAATTACTTAAGAAATTCATGCCACTTACCTTTGGACTGAAAGAGAGGAAAGCATGTTAAAATATATTTTAGGCGCCCTGTGATCATTTTACAAAGTTTTTTTTTTTTTCATTCAAACAAGGCACTGGTGGAGATACTGTTATAAAAAGACAAAACCTTGTTGTAGGCCCATTGACCAGCACATCTACCAGCCCTGAGTGACCGCAGCATAGCCAGATCAGATCCAAGTAAACAGCACTAATTTGTCAAATAAAAGACAAAAGACTTCCTCTCATTCAGCAACTTTTAGTACACATGTGCAGGAAGGAGCCTCTGGAAAATACCAGGGCGACTCCCAGAACAAACAAAAACTGTAGCTTATACAGGTTGTTAATGCTGACTCATTAGAAAAGTAACACTGAACAAATGAGAATACTGGAAGCATGATTAACCAATAAGAACATTCCCTGTAGTTCTAAAGTAACATGATGTAATCACATTTCTAGGCAGAAAAAGAAAACTGGATGCATTTTCATATATAGACATGTTTACTACTTTCAGACACTTTCTCTCTATAGTAATTTTCCACTATGTGCAGACTGTCACACCTCTATGTACAGTACATTTCAGGTTCATGCATTTTGTCACATATTCATACTTTCTAATACACTTACATTTTCCTTCATACTTTACACCTGGCACCTCACTTGTGTGCCCTGCGCAAGCACAGCCTCACTTCAGGCTTTGTCCCTACTGAATTGTGCACTGCTACAGTCACCACTCTCCACAAATGAGGTGTGACTGCAGACCCTGTGAAATGCTGCCCCAACTGCCTGACAAGTCTGTTATGTGAAGCTATGGAATGCATCATCATACACCTAATAAACAGGGATATGGGAATCTGCAGACTCAGGATCCCACACAGTTTACTTTTGTGAAGGGTAGGTCATATCTGGTCATTCGACCTGGTAAACTTCTTGGTGTCAGTCACCTGAGCTGTGGATGAAGGCAAGGTGGCACATGCAGCCTACCTTGATCTGGCCAAAGTCTTTGATAACATTCCACACTCAGGAATCATGCAATAACTCACTAAGCTAGGCATCAAGCCCTATATCACTAGGTGGGAACAGAGGCAAACACAGTGGTAGATTTGACATACTGTTGTCATACACTGAGACAGTTGCAGATGTCACTGGGTTTGTTGTAACATCCTTTATGAGGAATATGACATTGGTAATACCAATAGATGTATTTGCTGACTGCATTCCCCAGAGTCCATGACTGATTTACCATGTAAAGTAATGATATAATACATGCATGTGTGACTGCATATAGCCTGGGATACTACCTAAGTATAAAACAAATACAAAGAGAAAAGATTTTGGTACTACCCATGTATATTTAGATGCCCCATACAGTATACTCACATCCCTTGCTACTGTAATGACAGCACATAGAAGCATGTTATATACATGGAATTAAATACACTTATTAAAGATGTCATTACCCTGCTATTTTATCAGACTGGAATGTGATCACTGGTTACCAGGGCTGAGCTATACTTCACAGGTTTAAGTATTGTTTAAATGTAAAAGCAAAGCCTACACGGTGTAAGCGCCTATTTGTTTAACCCCATGTTAGCACTGCTTACCATCGTGCAACCCAATGCGCACCTGCTTAAAACCACTTTAAAGCACTTTAATCACCCTGTCTCCATCAGCCCTTTTTCTGCTCAGCAACAAAAGAAGTAACCCTTGCATATCTTGAACCCAGGACCCTGTACACCATAGTCACAACACTTAACTACTAAGCCATCTGAGCTGTAATAATATCTGTTGCTTTTTTAAATACATCATTCAGTACACATACTGAATAGTAGTGAAAAATTGCTTTGAGTACTACAATTTGTTACTACTTGTTAGTGAAAACACTGTGGAGTCAGTCATGTTTCTATATCTAAATATACACATATCAGATAAATATGGTGAAATGCATCGGAGAAGGAATATACACCACTCATATTTACACATAGAAAGTATATATATATATATATATATATATATATATATATATATATATATATATATATATATATATATATATATGTATATAGATAGATAGATAGATAGATATCTGTGTGTTTGTGTGTGTGTGTGTGTGTGTGTGTGTGTGTGTGTGTATGTGTGTGTGTGTGTGTGTGTGTGTGTGTGTGTGTGTGTGTGTGTGTGTATGTGTGTATATGGGTCTACTTTAAAAGACCGAAATGACGATTCCCCGACACGTGGAAAACGAAGACCAAACGACCGACATGTAAGTTTATCGAAAGGGTGATTTGCCGACAGCGGAAAGACCGACAAGGGTAATGTGTGATCCCGACTTGGTAAGTGTGCGACAGTGACGGAGTTAGGAGCGGTCAGGTAAGTGTGTGATATTGTGGGATTTTGGGTTAGGCTGTGGGAAAGGTGAGTGTGTGTTAGTGTCGGAGTTAGGGTTCTGGTAAGGTAAGTGTGTGATAGTGAGGGACTGTAGTTTAGGGACGGGTTAAGTGAGTTAGGTTTAGAGTGCGGGTAGGGTGTGTGTGCGATAGTGACGGGCTTTTTGATTTTGCGTGGGTTAAGTGAGTTAGGGTTAGGGTGCAGGTAGGTGAAGTGTGCGATAGTGTCGGACCTTGGGGTTAGGGGTGGGTTAAGTGAGTTAGGGTTAGGGTGCAGGTAGGTGAAGTGTGCGATAGTGTCGGACCTTGGGGTTAGGGGTGGGTTAAGTGAGTTAGGGTTAGGGTGCAGGTAGGGTGAGTGTGCGATAGTGTCGGACCTTAGGGTTAGGGTTTGGGTTAGGGCTAGTGGGTATGCTATGTAGTGTAATGTGTTGTTTACGTTCGGTGTGCCGGTGTAATGGTGTTCGGTGTTTTGCGTTGTCGGTTATGTGTGTTGTCGGTTATCTGGTCTCGGTGATTTGTGTGTCGGCGAACTGGCGTGTCGGTCTTTCAAAGTAGACCCGTGTATATATATATATATATATATATATATATATATATATATATATATATATATATATATATATATAAAACATATGCCCAGAACATGTAGTGGAGTCATACCGCAGCACCATAACTCTCAACCTCTTAGTGCAAGGGGACAGAATAGGTTTATAGGTTCATAGGTTGGTACTAGGCTATCAGCCTTAGGGCTTATACAAGCCTAGCCATAACATTTCCCTGTTAATTTCTTCCCTGAATATTTACTTCCCCGGTCTCCTGTCTAGCAGGGCGACTGACGTGATCCCTGGGGTGAATTTCTTATCTCCCGTCCAGTCATCAAGGTTCCTTTTGAAGAGGTCCAAAGAGGCACTCAGCTTGACATGTATTGGCAGTCTATTCCAGAGTATGGGGAGTCTCTGTGTCAGGAACCTATCCCTCCAGCATGTTTTGTTCATTGTGATAACCAGGTTTAGATCCCTGGAGCATGGGGCTCTGAGGGATTGGGATTTCTTTAAGTGTAGCATGTCCAACAGCACTGGGTTTGACATGGCCTTGTATGTTAAGCAGAGATCACCTCTGAGTAGGCAATATATGACAGAGTATAGATGGAGTTTTTTTAGATGGTCAGCATAGGGCATCTGCCTTAGGCCTGTGTTTCTTTTAGTGAGGTATTTCTGTGGCTTTTCCAGTTGTTGCAGGTGTCTTGTGAGGTACATACCAAATGGGGCATTGTACTCTATAATGGGTGTAATGAGGGATGAGGACAGTGACCTCCTTTTTTCTGGATGAAAAGCCCTTAGCGATGAGGTATGCCACATAGAAGGATTTCTTGACTTTTGTGGCTATGTGGTTACCTGTGTCCATAAGTCCCTTATCACATGTTTGGTGTTTAGTGTACTGCCACTTATGTGATAATTCATGGGTACTTGGTTTTTCCCAAAGGGGATAACTATACATTTCTTGGCATTGAGCTTGAGCCCATGGCTCCGGCCCCAAGCATATGTTTCTGTAAGGCTCTTTTGTAGAATTGCCACATCATTTGGGGATTCAATAATGGCTCCCAGTTTACAGTCATCTACGAACTTTGTTAGCCAGAGTCTCTTAGGGCTGGCCTGTACTTCAGAGCAGTAGATGCCAAACAAGAGTGGCCCCAGGACTGAAACCTGAGGTACTCCACTTGTCACTTGTCTTGAGCTGTATTTTGATTTGGCTAATTTTATAGTGTTGGTTCTGTCAGTAAGGCAGTTGGCAACTCATTGAGTGACATAGGGATTAATGTCCAGCTTAGTAAGTTTATGATTCCAGAGTGGGGGATGGTGTTGAAGGCCTTGGCGAGGTTCAGATAGGCTGTGTGGACTGCCTTACCCTCATCTGCAGCTCTGGAGACTGATTTGAAGAAGTCAATCAGGTTGAGGAGACAAGATTGGCCCCTTTATGAATCCAAACTGGGTGGGGTTCAGTGTTTGATGGTTGTCAATGTCTGTTTACAAGTTCCATGATAATGCATTCCATGGCTTTGCAGATCAGGCTCGTCAGACTGATGGGACGATAGTTCCTGGGATCAAAGGTGGATCCTCCCTTGTGGAGTTGCATAACTGTAGCTGTGCACCACTCATTGGGCATAAAGCCTGAGGTGAGGCTATGATTAAACATGACACTTAGGTGGGGGTGCCAGTTCATTTTGTAGTTCATGTAGTACACAGCTCAGGATGTCGTCTGGACCCATGGATGCTGTATTTTTAGCTTTGGAGAGTGCATTTTATACCTGTGTGGCCGTGATTACTGGAATTTGGCAATCTTTTGATATTGAAATGGGCCCTTTAGGGGGTGAGAGAGGGTGAAGTTGGCACTGAATCGATCTGCCAGGATATTGGCAATATCCTTGGGATCAGTATATTTGATGTCATTCTCCTGTAGCTCAGTGCAGATCTGAGCATTTCCATTTAGATTCCTGACATAACTATAGAATGCCTTGTGGTTGTCCTTGGAACCTTTGGCAATTTTATTTTCGTAACTAGCTTTGGAGGATTTTACGAGGGATCTCAGCTTCTTACTGAGGCTGGTAATGGAGTTTTTTGCATCCTGGGATTTTCCTTTTTTTTTGCAACAGTTTCTTCCTTCTGTTGTATATTTTGTTTATGGCAGGGGACCACCAGATTGGATTCCTTTTTTTTGGAGGAGACCATCTTGGTTCTTTTTGGAATGGCATGATTCATGCACGAGTGGATGTGCTCGTACAGTGCCTTAGTGTAGGATTCAGCAGTCGAACTTTCAGTTCCCATCTGCATGGGTGTCATGAAGTTTGTCACTTCTGACTTGAGTAGCATGAAGTTGGCTTTGGAGAAGTTTTTTTATGGAGGATTCCCTACGGGGGGGGGGGGGGGTGAGTGGGATGTGGACATCAAGGGTGATTAGCTTATGGACAGACCTGACCAACGAGGGAGTGACTACTGGTGTGGAGCATCAGTCTCCCATGTCGGTGATGACCAGGTCTAGGATATTTGAGCCCCTGGTGGGACTATGGATTAGTTGGTCCAGGGCATTGGAATTTATGAATTCCAAGAACCGTTGGGCAAAGGTGTTGGCACCAGAGTAGTTTTCCCAATTAAAGGCAGGGTAGCTGAAATCACCCAGTATTAGGGTGTTTGGTTGTATCTTAATATTTTCTAGTATGTTTAGAAAGGTGTAGTGAGAATCTTGGGGCATGGTGGGGGATCTCTAGCAAGCTACAATTTTATTGCAGTCTTACCTAGTGTTAGTTGCATTTGTAGGATTTCAGATGCATTGTGTTGGGCAACTAGCCTGGAGGTGTGAATATCCTTGGTGAATATGGTCACTCCTCTGCCTTTAGTGCTGCTCTCCTGGTTTGGTGGCCTAAAAGTGTGGTAAGAGTTGTAGCCTGGTATTGCAGTGGTGCTCTTTGGAGCCTTGAACTAGGTCTCAGTTACTGCACAGATATTGATGTTCTCCATTTTTAGAAGTGCTTCGAGAGAGTGCATTTTGAGGTTTAGACTTCTAACATTGAGTAGCATTACCTTCATATTTTGCATGCTTATATCTGTTAAGGTGGTGGTTTTGTCCTTTGAGCTTTGCCTAAAAAAGGCACTATAGGGGTGGCAAGAGCCTTAGCTAGTAACCTGAATCCCAGGGGCGAGAGGTGCAGACCATCTCTGGCAAAGCATCGTGGTCTATCGATCATGTCATCCCAGGCAGACAGATACTGGATCCCTTTTGAATGACACCAGAAACTTAGCCAATTGTTGAAGTCAATCATTTTATCCTTATACTGTGGTATCATTCTGGGCGAAGGCAGGATGCTGCTCAGGGCTAGGGTCATACCTGCCTGGGCCACATGATCCGAGAGCTCTTCCATGTCTCTTTTCATGCAATCCAGGAAAGTACGTCTCAAGTCATTCACTCCAACATGGACAATGACAGAGTCATATTTGTACTTGTTGTGGAGTGACTTGAGTGCATGAGGTTTGTGGCGGATCCTGTCACCCGACAGGCAACTGACAGTAATTTTCTCCTTGTTCAGCCTGGTGAGTGGGACATCAGTGTGCCTGACTAAAGTGTTGTGTATGTTGTCTTGCCTTAGGGGCTGTTGTTTGGTGGCACACTGGTGTTTTGAGCTATGTGTCACTTTGGTTGTGATTGGTGTTTGTTTGCGTTTCAGCTTCTGAGGTCCTTGTTGCTTGGGCAGGTTAATGTTGAGGGCCTCAGCATAAGTGGGTTTAGTGTTACTATGTGTGGATGTTGGTGGTATGAGTTTTGAAGGGCTATGTGTTACTTAAGGTGTAGTGCAGATGCTATCCTTCTCCTCCTGATTGTCTAGCACAATCTTGGCTGGAGAGAGCTTTGCATCCAGTTTGGTTATGTAAGTGCATCTCTCACAGGTTGTAATGTTGGGCAGTAGGAGGAGAGGGTTGTCTGTGTACAAGAGACAATTGCTGCATTGTTCCAGTATGCCCAGATTCACCAGGTGGACAGGAGAAATCACCAGCAGCTGACCCTTGGACATGCTTGGTTCGGTGTTTCTTCTGTAAAGTACAAGAGCTGTTTTTCCTTACCTTGGCAAAGTACTTTGCAATTGTAGGCTGTTTAGTGCCTACAATTAATTTCTCCTTATTAACAAGGAGAACTGAGTGCTTGTGCCAGTTTAAGGCTTTCTAGTGCTTTCCTGCAGGTTAGTTACAAGAAAGGTGGGAAACAAGCGCAGATGTGGGCTTTTGAACCAGAAAATTGAAAGAGATGGACAAACTGCCCAAATGGACAATAAACTACTATTTCTCAGCCAGAAACCACTCATCTTGTGGTAGACAGGCTACCTAGTGCTTACCACTCCCACTGATAAGCTAGAAGGCTTCCCTCCAACACAGAGACGCTTGGGGGGGGGGGCTCAGAAGCTTACCAACAGTCTTGAAATCAGCACCTCTGTATCTGGACTAGGCTAGTTACAGGAAAGGCGGAAAACAAGCACAAGTGTGGCTTTTAAACCAGAACGTTGAAAGAGATGGAAAAACCCTGCCCAAACTGCCAATAAGCTACAATTTCTAGGCCAGGAACCACTCCTCTTGTGGTAGATAGGCTACCTAGTGCTTACCACTCCCACTAATAAGCTAGAAGGCTTCTTTCCAATACAGAAAGACTGGGGGGCTCAGAAGCTTACAAAGAGCCCTGGATACATCAAATCTGTACCTAGACTAGACTAGTTACAGGAAAGGCGGGGAACAAGCGCAAACACGGGTTTTTAAGCCAGCAAGTTGAAAGAGATGAGAAAACTGCCCAAACGGCCAATAAACTACAATTTATGGGCTAAAACCCACTCTTCTCATGGTAGACAGGCTACCTAGTGGTTACTACTCCCACTGATAAGCTAGAAGGCTTCTCTCCAACACAGAAAGGCTTGGGGCGGGGGGGGGGGGCTCAGAAGCTTACCAACAGTCCTGGATACAGCAAGTCTGTATCTGGACTAGACTAGTTGCAGGAAAGGTGGGAAACAAGCGTAAATGTGGCTTTTAAACCAGAAAGTTGAAAGAGATGGAAAAAAAAAACAGCTCAAACGGCCAATAAGCTACAATTTCTGGGCCAGGAACCACTCCTCTTGTGGTAGATAGGCTACCTAGTGCTTACCACTCCACTGATAAGCTAGAATGCTTCCCTCCAACACAGAAAGGCTTGGGCAGCTCAGAAGCTTACCAACAGTCCTGGATACAGCAAATCTGTACCTGGACTAGACCAGTAACAGGAAAGGCAGGAAACAGGTGCAAAAGCAGGCTTTTAAACAAGAAGGTTGAAAAAGATGGAAAAGCTTCCCAAACAGCCAATAAACTATAATTTATGAGCCAGAAACCACTCCTCTTGTGGCAGATAGGCGACCTAGTGCTTACCAGGGACGTCGGGAGGCATACACACTGTACTGATTTCAGTACAACTTATTAAGAAGGGGGGTAGCGTTAGCGTTTTAAATTTTCTTGTTTTTCGCACTTTACTGCACGATGACGTCAGCAGGGCAGCCTGGAGCTCACTGCACGCACATGTATTTCCGGCCAGTGCTTTTCGAGCGGGAAGCCTTATTCAAAGCAGGAGGATTCATTCAAGCATTATGTTGAATGCAGGAGGATTTTTGAGGGAAGCGTTATTCAAACATTATGGTGAAGCGGGAGGATGTACGAGCCTACGAGGGAAGCGTTATTCAAAGCGGGAGGATTCGATGTTAGTCAAAAGGGTCTTGCAACCGAGGGTTGGTGAGTAATAAAGTGTGTGTGTGTGTGTGTGTGTGTGTGTGTGTGTGTGCGTGTGTGTGTGTGTGTGTGTGTGTGTGTGTGTGTGTGTGTGTGTGTGTGTGTGTGTGTGTGTGTAGCCGCACACCGGAAAACTTCTTTTAATTTTTGTTTTTCTTTAATGGACAACTCCTCCTAAATGAAATGCCTTTGTCACAAAGGTTTTTATTCCCTTTAATCCAACCACACACATATTTCATGTAAAGAAAATATTTCAAATCATAGTCTTAGTGATTTCTTCCTGAATTTATTTCTGCAAACACCAGCCATTGTAAAACATTGTGTTATTAGTTCTGGTATTTGTCATATTCTCTCAAATTCATAGCCAAGCTTTGTACAAATTGAAGCTGCACAAGTGGTGCTGTATTGTAGACAAGGGGGTTCTGGTTTGTAGATTCCTCACTGCTGAGTAGAACAGCATCATACTACACAGCAATTAGAGTTCAATGCAACTCGGTATTCTGGGGTCATGACCTACTTCATTTAGGTAATCACACATCCTAGTGAACTGCTTTGTAAATGTTCCATAGAGTATGCGTCTTTGTGTATTTTCTTGTAGACAACTGCACTATTTATTTGAACATGATGGCAGGGCTTTCATCTGAGCAGATGCATGCTCATGCAAATTATGCTTCAATATGATCCAGCACCAAGCAGGTTGTGAATGGTTATGAATTTCATTAAATTGGAGAAATACAATTCTCTCTCTCTCTATCTGAGCAAGGCGATTTGCACTTTAACAAAGCATTTCTATGAATTCCACCCTCCATCTGTGAAATCTTGCAGTTATGTCTCAGTCTTTTATACCTTACAAAAGCAAATAATTAGGCAGGCAGGTCAATGCTTCTAAATGCAAGATCAATACACATTTTAGCCGACATACTGACAGCAGCTAGTTTTTTTCACATGCATACTATAAGTCACAGATGATCAGCTGCACGAAAATGTGGATGGGATGGGATCTGTGTTTCTGTGTCTGAGCAAAAGCACACATTGTTATTTTAAGCATAATATTCATATATAACCTACTGTTGCACAAGAGCTAAAAACTACAAAAAAATGGATGTTATTGCAAGACGAAATAAATATAAAAGTGACAAACTTACCAAAGATATTCAAAAAAGTAAAAAAATCAATGTACATGCAGTGCAAGGGAAGGGATGACTTTACACCTTCTCTGAATGGAGGACATTATACACTCTTTCTTATAAAAGGGTGGTTAACAGAAGGTGAGTGATAGAGAAAGAGGGAGATATGCAGGCCTTTCTGTGAGAGAGTAAAAGAACCATTGTTGACAGAATAAAACATGACAGAAAGAGGATGTACTGTGGAGTGATAGTCAAGCACAGAGCAAGAGAGACTGAACAACTGAGCTTGACATCTAAAGTCAGAAAGGAATTTAACTTTTGAGTTGTTTAACTGAGTTGAATTTTGAGTTATTTACCTGGACTGAATTATGAGTTCCTTGTATAATATGTTTGAAATTTTACCATGGCACTGTGAATAACCTTAACTGCCAAAGTCAATGTAAAGAAATTATATGAAAATACAGTCTCCAGAGTGGGTGATACACACACACACAAATGTTACAGACATGCATCTACAATAGTCCTGTAATGCATACCAAAGGACGTCGGCAGGTATACTCACTGTATGCACTTCAGTGCAGTGTCATGAAACACGGGGTAGCACAAGGTAGGCACTAGGATCCAGGGGGAAAGATAAAGGCAAGGGTGCCAGAACCATAGGGCGAGGCAGGGCCGAGCTCCCTCCTACTTTTACAGCTGCAACTTTGCAAACAATTTAAATAAACAAACAAAAAAAAAGCTTCTTCTCTGCGTGGAGGCAGCATCTTTTTGTTTAAGGAGGATCATGCATGCTTCGCATGCATGCCAATGTGGATATAACCCTATTTTACACTTGTGAGTGGAATTTAAAATAGCTATTACATTGAGAGAGAAGGTAAGTAAGTGATGTGTATGTAATTTACACTAGTGGTTCTGTTTGTTTCTGTATGAGGCAGAAAGTGTGTGTGTGTGAAATGCCCCAGTTGCTATATACTGGTGGCTAGAGAGAACAAATGGTGGTTGGTAGAGATACTCAGGCTTGAACCCTGTACCTTGGATGCAGGTGGCAAGGACCTGAATTCCCTATCCACCATCATTTCTAAAAAAATGTGTAGATTTTTGCCTCATATTTGTTCTGTTCCTCATAAAATCTGTGGTTTCTGTATCTACATTTTTCCTTGGCTTGCAAAGTCTGTAGTGCAGTGGTGCACTGGTAGCATTGCTGCCTGACAGCTACAGGTTCTCTGGTTTGATTCTTGGCTGGGGTGCCTTCTGTGTGGAGTCTGCTTGTCCTCCCATCTTACAAAGATGTGTCTGGAGTTTCTCCCTGCTCTGCTGAAAATTGTCTTTTGTTCCAAGTCAGACTAGTTTCCTGGTTAAATGTTTAAAAATAACAGGCATTTGAATTTCAGACTTCATATTCTTCAGAAAGTACATGGTAACACAAAACTGTTTATTCTAGCAGATGTCTAAGTTTATAACATGGATGTTTGAAATTTGTCCCTATTTATGGGACTGTATTCCCCCATTATTGGCTTTGTCCAGGTATTTTGTGCTAAGGTTGAGAGCTATCTATGGTGAGAACTGAATTCATTGAATGTTTGGGGGCTGTATTCCCCCCCATTACTGGCTTTGTCCACATGTTTTTTGCTAAGAGGTTGAGAGCTATGGTGAGAACTGAATTCACTGAATATGTTTGGGGGCTGTATTCCCCCATTATTGGCTTTTTTCAGGTGTTTTCTGCCAAAAGCTTGACAGCTATGGTGAGAACTGAATTCACTAAATGGTAGCCATTTAAGTTTGTCTTCCTCTCTTTCACAAAACAGCTGATTTGGCATAGTGGTATGTTTCTCTGACTGTTTTGCACAGGGCCCCTTGGGTTAAAGGCGTGGCAGTGAAATGTATGGTGGTAACACATTTTATTCTAGCAATTTTCCAACATTGTACAAGCAATGTTTAAAATGTGTCCCTGGTTTTTGGGCTTTTGCCCCCCCCCAATAAATTTTGGCTTTTTCCAGATTTCTTGTGCTGCGAAGTTCAGAGATACAACTGTGTGTTGAGTAGATTTTACAAGGAGCTGAGAGCTGCAGGGGAACAAAACTTTAGTGCTCCTTATTCTGAGTCTGCTTGTATTATTAATAGCACAACAGGTAGTGTATTTGCTTTTGATGCAGAAGGTTGTGGGTTCTACTCCCACAGTAGATAGATGCATTGCTAATACTGTACTGTGTTGTAAAGTGGGTGGATGCTGCAGCCCTTTTTGGCAAAGATACCTAGAGTAGTAACTATGAACCTATTATCAGTTTGCCATACAGTCCCTATTGCGATATTACTAGCTTATCATTTTTTTAATGCATGCAGCATAGGCAATTTATTCCTCAAGGGCAACAGGCACTTTATTTGTAGATGAATAAACAATGACATATAAAGTTGTTTGCTAGCAGCAACCTCTTCATTGTTACAGATTTCTTTAATGTGGAATTATTTAGATGACTTTTACACTTCAGAGATTGTGCATATTTACTGATACTGGTGGAGTGTAGAAGGTTGAGTAGACTTTTATGATGGAAATGTTCTGAATTGGGTAGTTTTGTCATTGGTGCATGCATTTTGTTTCATTGTTTACTAATGTTCAAAACAATAAATTTAAAATGCCCTCTGCAACTGTACTGTATTTTACAAGTAATACAATTTAATACAATCGGGAAGGTGTATCAAAGAGCATGTGTATGCTTTGTGTTCAAGGGGCCTATGATTTGAAAACAGCCCAAAGTTGATCTTTATCTGCCACTGGCAAAATGTATTTTCTTTGAATGTGGGTTTCAGTGCTGTTTCAATGCATGTGAATTTCAAGGGCAGAGAAGTTTTAATGCTAAGTCTGTTTTCATTGTGAGACTGCATTGCTTTGTTTAGCAGATACCTATTGGGGTTTGTGCTGTAAAAATGCAAAATAAAACTTTGAAATGAAATCCAAATCATCGCAGAAGTAAAGCAGTATGCACATTACAGTGTTTATGTTAAATGGAGCAAAATAACCAAGAAATGGGACACTAGAATGGTTGCAGGTAGGAGGCTCCAATCGACCATGATTTTGAGAGGAGAAGGGCAGCAAACTCAGACAGCCCTGGTTGAACTATACCTCTCAGCTGTCCATATTTTTACAGAATGAATAGATATTTGCTTCTTATTTTTGGTTTGTTCCTCATAAAACGTGTGGTTTTCTGGCAAATAATTTAGGAATGAAGTCACTAAATGACAGACATTGAATTTTACGTCATAACCTTCAGAAAAATGCATGCTAAAGCAAGACCTGTTATTCTATCAATGGTCTTAAGTTTATATAAGAGCAATTTTTAGTAGTGTTTGTATGTTCCCCCAATATATTTGGCCTTGTCCAGATTTCCTGCATTAACAGGTTGAGAGGTACGTGCAAATAAAATTGCTTTATAGAATTAGGCATATCCAAAATGTTGCTCTTCCCCTAATAATCCCTCTGCAAAATGGCAATTTTGGAAGAAAACATGGAAGGTTTACAATTAATAAATAACTGTAATAATCAATTATAGATTACTTTTATTTCAGAAATGCATGTAGATTATTTTATTTTATCAGCTGCTCAAGTTAGCAGTACTAATATTAAAAGTGTCCCTTCTTTGACATGTTCTCAGCTGTATTGTGTGGCTATTTTATATTTTTGCATCACATTTTTGGTCCATTTTTCATAAAAAATTTTTTTGGGCAAATTAGTGGCAAATCATTAAAGACTGAAGTTAGAAAATGAAAGACATTTGAGTTTCAGATTTCGTACCTTTCAGAAAATTCATACTAATGCAAGACCTACTATTCTATTATCTTTCTAAGTTTATAAGAGCAATATTTAAAAATTGTCCTTATTTTTGGGCCTTTGTCCCACTTCTATGTATGGCTTTGTCCAGATTTCTTGCTCTGAGGTTGAGAGGTATGACAAATGTGTCAGGGCCATCGCAGTCAGCCAGAGACATTTCCAATTGTGACAAACTTGTTGCACCCCACTCCCCCTTGTAGTGACTCTGGATGTGTCCAAGCAAGGCAAGGAGCAGTTATGCAGTGTAAATGTGCAGACCATTCCCCCCCATCCAAGGTAAACACAAGTACTACAGTGGCTTTTCATCTGTCACTGATTTTGCAGAATGTTCTGGTTTCTGTCATTTTTATACTGTTGATATATGCTTATTATTATTCAGAAAGTGCCTTTTGCTGTGTGTTTAAGTAGCAGTGCTTTAATGACCATCAGGTAAGCTTGTCTGATATTGTAAGATGCAAGTAAGTTTTAATAAGCAGTATTGCCAACATTGAAAGCCTTTCTGTTGTTTCCATGCAGAGAATACTTACATAACTAGATAATGTATGAGCCTTGGGTATTGAAATGCATATGACAGTATTTGTAATAAAGGTCAGGATTAGATTATGTTAAGATCATTACAGGCTTTACCTGCAAATTAAACAGAATGCCAATCTATCATGCGTGGTCCATATCCTGTGCAGCAATCCTTTAAGCAATGTATGTTGAGCTTGTTTCTTGTTTGCTTTTCATTTCTTACTTTGATCATGTTTTCCCCATGAAACAAGTAGACAGTTGTCAGGCAGCAGGTCTTTTTTGGATAAGAAACATTTTTACAAGTGAGGGTATCACAGAGATTGCTACTTTCAGCATGTTACTTGGTACTTTAATAAAGCTGAATATAAATTATAATTAGAACTGGAGTGCAAGGAGAAGTGATTTGAGTTAAGTGCTGCTTGTTTTTCTTATACTTGATTTTGACTGGCATTCCAGTAATGTATTTAAATAGTAATTTATTTTTTCATGCCTCACATCCTTTTTGTTTCCATCTAGATATTAAGACTGAAGTACTAACCTATGAACCTATGTAACAGCAGTGTACGTTCTTTCTTTGTTCTCAAATCATTGTTAGGGGTGGGAGGTTGGCATAATGGTTAAGGTGTTTGCCTTACAGACACAAGGTACAGGGTTTGATTCTCACATGGGGTAATTGGCTAGGCTTAAAATGACCAAGAAGGGCAGTTAGCCTAGTACTAATCTATGAACCTATGAACCTATAAGTAAGCTGTCATGCAGCCAATGGATTGAAATATATATTTTTTTCTTCTACACTTCATTTTATCTTGATTGGACTCCCATAATGATGGTTTGGCACCCAGGGCAGCATATTTAATTAAAGTTTTTGTGGTTTTGAGTATAGCTCCTCCCCTTTCTAGTTGGTCGCACCCATTCCCATTAACCCCACCCATTCGGCTGTTTCCTGCAGCCCCCCTTTGATTTGAAGTCACTAGCCACCACTGGCGGCAAACTTAGACAGCCCCAGCTGAACTATACCTCCCAACTGTCCAGATTTTCAAAGAATGAATAGATTTTTTGCTTCTTATTTTTGGTTTGTTCCTCAATTTGTGGTTTTCTGGCAAATGATTTAGGAATTAAGTCACTAAATAATGACACACTAGTTTCAGACTTTATAACCTTCAGAAAAATGCATGCTAAAATAAGACCTGTTCTATCAACTGTCCCAGTTTATACAAGAGCAATTTTTAGTACTGTTTATATGTTCCCTCAATATATTTGGCCTTGTCCAGATTTATTGCATTAACAGGTTGAGAGGTACATTCAAATTGCTTTATAGAATTAGGCATAGCCAAACCTCAACTGTCCCTGAATTTGGCTCAAAATGTTGCTCTTCCCCTAATGATCCCTCCACAAAATAGCAATTTTGGAAGAAAACATAGAGGGTTTACTTTACTTTTATAAATAACTGTAATGATCAGAGTTATACATTACTTTTATTTCAAAAATGCATGTAGATTCTCTAATTTTGTCAGCTGCTCTAAGTTAACTGTGCTCATATTAAAATGGTGTCCCTCCTTGAAAGGTTCCCAGCTGTATTGTCTGGCAATTTTATATTTTTGCATCACATTTTTGGTCCGTTTTTCATAAAATTGCAGTTTTCTGGCAAATTAGTGGCAAATTGTTAAAGACTGAAGTTAGAAAATAATGCAGACATTTCAGTTTCAGATTTCATACCTTTCATAAAATTCGTACTGATGCAAGACCTACTACTATTCTATTATCTTTCTAAGTTTATAAGAGCAATATTTAAAAAAATGTCCTTATTTTTGGGCCTTTGCCTCAGTTTTATTTATGAGTTTGTTGCTGTAAGAGGTTGAGAGGTTGTGTGTTTGTGTGTGTGTGGTAGGTAGCATACCTCTTAACTGTCCAAATTTTGCAGAATGTCCAGATTTTTGCCCCATATTTTTTGTCTGTTCCTCATAAATTTTGTGATTTTCTAGAAAATCATTGAAGGCTGAAGTTGCTAAATAATGACAGACATTTAAGCTTCAGACTTCATGTCCTTTAGAAAAATTCATACTAGCACAAATCCTGTTATTCTAGCAACTTTCTAAGTTCATGAGAACATTATTTAATATCTGTCCCTGTTTATTTTAGGCTTTGTCCATATTTCTTGCACTAAGAGGTAGGTAGGGGTGTGTGTGTGAATGAAACATCCTAGTTAGTGGTAGCAGGTGGTTAGTAATTTACTCAAGCTCAAAACCTGTACCTTAGTTACAGAAAACAAAAGCATAAAGTCTCTACCCCAACTACCATGCTGCATTTTTCAAAGAACTGACATTTCAGGTTAATTTTCAATTCAAGGAACCAAGTTTGAGTGAATTTATATTATATTACTGAAGAGGCATTACAGCGAATGCCTCTTCATCGACACTAAAAGAGCAAACCGTGAATTACGAGAATGGCCGTAGCTTGGCTGGGGAGGGGGGTAGCAGTTTGAGAGCTGTCAGTACAAATTTGAAAATCCTAGCTACACCCCTGGTGCTTACCATTCCCACTGATAAGCTAGAAGGCTTCCCTCCAACACAGAAAAGCTTGGGGGGGGGGGCTCAGAAGCTTTGCCAACAGTCCTGGATACAGCAAATCTGTACCTGGACTAGACTAGTTACAGGAAAGACGGGGACCAAATGCAAATGTGGGCTTTTAAACCAGAAAGTTGAAAGAGATGGA
Organism: Protopterus annectens; assembly: GCF_019279795.1. Lineage (NCBI taxonomy): Eukaryota > Metazoa > Chordata > Ceratodontiformes > Protopteridae > Protopterus > Protopterus annectens. The sequence continues at coordinate 810,508,291 of NC_056745.1, forward strand.
AAAACTGCCCAAGCAGCCAATGAACTACAATTTACGGGCCAAAACCCACTCTTCCTGTGGTAGATGTTCTACCTAGTGCTTACCACTCCAACTGATAAGCTAGAAGGCTTCCCTCCAACGCAGAAAGGCTTGGGGGGCTCAGAAGCTTACCAACAGTCCTGGATACAGCAAGTCTGTATCTGGCCTAGACTAGTTACAGGAAAGGCGGGAAACAAGCTTAGAATTTTTTTTTTTTACAGAAAAGCAACTAAAACAGCAGTAAATACAATTCAAATGCAGTGCAGGCTAGCACACTTGAGTGTGTAGCAATATTATGGCAAATACAGTTTAAATAAATGCAATTAAATTAACAAACTACTAAAAGCAAGTGCAGAAGGCAGTAAGTTAGAAGGCTACTAACAAGCAATAATAAGTGCAGAGTAAGAGCAACTGAACAGATAACAGCAAGCAGAATGGCAACTAAGACAGATACAGTAAGAGCAGCTGATTTTTTTTTGGGGAGGAAACAGAGCAGTATTAAGAGGCTACAGGTGTTGTCCTTCCCAAATGCTCTGTTTGTACACAGTAGGAGTGCCTGAAATCAGAATGTAAGTATTGCAGTTATAAATGCAGAATGTTGCTACAGTAATAGGGTTGGTGTCAGCATACATGTTCTGAAGGAAGGAGTTCTGAAACTGAAATGTACGCCATAAGTTACTGACAGATATCATAAAAATCATCATAGTGAAGTACCACACAAAATCACAATAATGATTCTGTGGAATACAGCAAAAATATAAAATATAAAAATATAAGCAATACACCTGGACAGTCTGAAACAATCTGGTCAGTCAAGAGGTATACACAGAACTCCTTAGTGCAACAAATGTGGACCAAGCCTGACAAAGGAGGTGTCTGAAGCCATGAAAATGGGGATATATTCCAATTACTGGAGTAGATAAGCTCACACAGTTGATGCAATCATACCCTCCTGTCTGTCCTAATGTATATTAACTGGAGGAGCACAAGTCCCAAGCCCACGTACTTCCCACTAATTGCTGACATACATCTTCACAGCATCCCACTGCTTTGTCAGAAATACACACTTATGGTGGCCAAGGAACAGTACATTTGACAAATATCTGGACATAACATCACACTAGGGAAAATACACTGAGCTGCTAGGCATGTCACCAAGAACTGTCTAAACTACATGCAGACTGCCACAACAATAACCCAATTTTCCTATGGGGGAATACACATGCAATTGCAAATATAGCAGGCACTACAGGGATGTAACAGCACAGAGTAACAGACACCAGTGTGAAAGTGCATACCAACAACCAATCTCAACACAGTTACAGTCACATAATGGTAAGCCTAATTAATAGTACATTATATGGACTGTGTGAACAAAACCCATCATCATGTTTGCCAGTCACACTCTACCCCTACATATACTGGCCCAATTCACAGTGTAGTTTGATGCCTGACTGTGGTATGGGACATGTCTCAGTCTGACCCTACAAACATATAAGCTGATAGAGTACCAGAAACTGGAGCAGCATGCAATGTCAGATAGAAAAGGACCAAGAGCACTGACATCTACCCTACCCTGTACACAGGCCAAATAACATATTTACAATACACTGCTACAAAATACTGACACATTGTCAACAATCGCCATGAGTACACAAACCTCACTACTGTACAGACTACAAGAGAATGTCCAAGTTTTGTCCTCAAATATAATGCCTCCTATACATAACATGTCTGGCAGTCTGATATATCACTGGGTTGATATCAGGAATGATGTCAGTAAATAATGATATACCATGCATATCCGCCTCTTACTGTATGACATATGGACAAAGGGTGACAGACTTGGGAGACAGAGGCACAAACACAGGGCCTTCATTGACATATTGCTGTTATAAGCTGAGAAAATTGCTGGTGTAACAGGGTTTGCTGTAACATATCTCTTCTGAGGGATATGAAGTCAGAAACACACATGGATGTTAAAATTTACTAACTGCAATCTTTAGAGTATGCTGTCGCATTTATAAAGACAAAAATGTGTGAGTAACACACCAAATCTAAGACTCCAAACTCTGGCTAGTCTGCAGATAGCCCTACAGGTGAGAGTTTTCTCAACCACATAACACTGTCATGTCAAACTTTAAATCATGCAGAACAGCCATATCCACACAAACCCTGTTAAACTAACATTATTTCAAATGTATAACAGCAATACTTACATTCTGTCCCCATGTCTGGAACATCCTCCTCCAGTTTGTTGGGCTGTCTCCACAGTGTTTGTTGTAAGAGGTATTTCCAACTACCCTCTGTGATGCTGTTTGTCAGACACCCATATGAAGTCCTGCTCACAGTGAAGGAAAAGGGCCAATGCCCACATGAAGTGCTTAGCTATAGGAGTGTGTTTCCATCCAGTTGGCTCTAGGAATGATACCACAGCTATTCCACATGCAATTAGCAAGTGGGGGACTCCAATTCATGCACAGGCCATCAGCTGATCATGAGTATTACCTACAAAGGTCAAGTTGCTGCCTATGAAAAATAGATGTATTTTTTACATCTATGAGAGAGAGAGAGAGAGAGAGAGAGAGAGAGAGAGAGAAAACATGCAAAAAGCAAGACTATCACAACCAGACTATAAAAAAATATGTGAGACACACCTGTCTACTTGTGAAATACAGCAACTGAAACAGGCAAAAAAAGGTATGTGAAACAAGTAATCATGTAATGGAATGTAGTAGGGGTGTGTAAAAGAGGTAAATAGGAAGTTCAACAAATATTTCTCAACAACCCTTGCTGTACTGATATACTGCTGATCAGATCCTATGGCCATAGCATCTGTGTCTGTCTGTAGTGACATAGAACACAACTCACGCCCCAGAGTCAGTCACATATGACTACTACTGGGGTGTGGTTTGAACAATACTGACTGTGACACTCCTAGGCCAGCTACTGGGATGTCGCAAATATCCACATGTTAATTGTGAGTACTAGTATAATATACATGTCTGTATCAGAAATGTGAGGGACCTGTACAGGGTATTTGCATAGTGAAATACTGTTGCAGCTGTGTGTGTTGGACTGCATATGATATAATGAACTCATACCATTCAACTGTCCGGTGTTATGCACACTGACCAGATGTGTGGCTCAGGTTTGTAGTTATGTACTACAACAGTTGTGTTATGTCTGGTAAAGAATTGGTAACTTATGAACACTGACATTACAACATCTCCTTACATTTCATTTGGCTGTTCCTGTTAGGGGTCACCACAGCAGATCATCTGACTGCATGTCTTCCAGCCCTCTGCATCTTGCTCTTTCACGCCAACCAGGTGTATGTCCGCTATCAACACATACATACACCTTATCTCAGGCCTTTCCTTTTTCCTCTTACCCAGCAGCCTCATACTTTCACAAATATACTCAACATACCTAATCATCACATGTCCAAACAAACATAATCCTGACACTCTCTACCTTTGGCACCAAGCCATCCAACCTAGGCTGACCACCTAACATACATGTTCCTACTCCTGTACCCCCTAATCACACCCAGTGCAAATCCTAATGTCATAAACTCTGCCACATTCACCTCTGACTCCTGTCTTATTTTTCAGTGCCACTGTCTACAACTCATGTAATACAGCTGGGCTCCTACCCTCTTGTAGACCTTCAATGTCACTCTTAATGGTACTTGTCTGTCAGAAATCACACCTGACACTAATAATAATTAGAACTAAATAATAGTAAATAATGTGTTTTATTTTTAACTCTATTAATATAAACAGTAAGTAATATTCCATTGTATATATAGAAATGCTTTTGATCATATAGACACAGTAAATAATGAGATTTGCATAGAACTGAGTTGGCACAGTGATATTGAGTTTTATTACCTATTAATAACTTTGGGCTTGATTTTACTTGCATAGAGGCTGTGGTAACCTGTGGGGTACATCGCGAAGGTTTTGTCATGTTTAGATGCATTAACACTGCTAAATGAATGTTTGTCACTAGTTTTAACAAGTTTCCCAAAATGTTAAGGAGACAATCTGGGATGTGGGCTACTTCATGAACAGTGTCCTCATGCTGTTTCAAAAGCTTCAACTCTCAGAATTCTCACAGAGAAGCTGAAAGCAGTTAACTTGACCTTTCACCCAGATATCACACTGACACATCACAGATTCAGGAAGAAAACTCTACCAGGAAATAGAACTGATGCAACTGTGACTATGTGAAGGAAAATGAACTCTTTGACATTTAAATGTGAGTTATTTTATATAATTACTTAAATATCTATGTTATAATTCATAAAATATGTCAATTATAATGATTTTAAATGATGCAGTTTCTTGTAGTAAGCAAATGTCTTATTTTAGAAGGCATAGAAAATGAAACATTTATTCAAGTGTTTTTGAAAATCTACCTGATTGCAGCATACTAATCTGTGTTCAAAACTTATGTTCCAAACATATACATTACTATAACTCATTTAATTCATCTGATTGACAAGCATAAATAACTTTATAACTCTATTCTGGAAGAAATTGTCTTGTGATATATTTTAAAGCAGTAGTATAGACATACAAAATGCAGATGTTTTTTTTTTTTTTTTACAATAATGCAAGTGTTTCTGAGAATTTGCATAACTATGCATTATGATTTATAACAACTTCTATAAATGTAATATTTTATTCTATTGACAATAATGAGTATGAGTAAAATGCTCATATACAAGCAATTCAATGTTTTTTTTTTCTGGAAGCTGTTAACTGCATGTACATGATAGAAAATAGATGCATCTTAATATATGTAATGTTTGAACCATATTAGCCAAAGTTTTTCATTTAAATGAATGTTAGAACTTATTTTTACATACTTTCTCTCTCTTTCACTCTCCCTCTTTCACGTCTTTTATTTCTCTCTCTCCTCTTGGTTCCTAATATCAGGTTTATTTGAATGCTATTTGAATACAAGTGTATTATATTACATAGATGTATATAGTAGTATGAATAGTTTTTTAAAAAAAGTTTATTTTAGTTTATATGATGCTGTTTTATCAAATGTATAGTCTTGTCTTGCTAGATAATTGAATTGAAAGCTGTTAATTTAAGTTAAATATAACCAGTATTAAATTGATAAGGTGGTAGCTGAGGTACTGCTGCTTATGGTAGAGGTTAACTTGAGTGGTAAATACTACTCTAAGTTGGAGTTTTAACTCCAGGCTGGATGCAAGGTTTAATCCTTACATTATTTTCACTTGTTCATTGTTATATGTATATAGTTTTGACATCCACAATATATTTTGTACACTCATTGTCACTACAAACAAAATTGAATCCTATACAAAATCCCATAAGAGATTCAATAAATACAGCTATATTTAAAGGTACACCTAAAGGAGGAGATGTAACATTACTTATGTTGTTTTTTGTTATTTTGATCATAAGATTCTTAAGTTTTAAAATGCCAAATGACATCTTTAAAAGGAATTTCTTTAAACATTAATGGATTGAATAATCCGTGTAAAAGGGCAAGCCTAATAAGATACATTAATTTACATAAGGCCAACTTAGTCTTCCTGCAAGAAACACATCTCTTGAAAAAGATATTGATAAACTAGCCACAAACAAATATACAGTATTGGTTAGTTCAGAGCACACTCAGAAAAAAGAGGAGTGGCTATTCTATGGAATAAAAGTATGCCTATTCCTAAAACCATTAAGTCTTATCAGGATGACAAAGGAATGTTTTGTATGGTTACAATACAAATTAATGGGAAGACTTACACTTTAATTAATGTATATTGGATACCTGGAATTGGTATTAATACAGTGAAACATCATCTTGATAAGATTATATCATTCTCTATAGGAGATATTATTTTAGCTGGTGACTTTAATTGTATACTACATGAAAGTGATACTACCACTATAGGAAAAGAAGTATTACATCTAATGCAAAACATTTAAATGATTTTGCTAATTCTTATCATTTGAATGATATTAATAATCAGATAGATTCAAAATCATTACCATACACCTTTTTTTCTAACAGATACAAAACTTATTCAAAAATAGATAGGGTCTTTATTTCTAACCAGATGGTAACAGATTTAATTAATTCCAAAATCATTTCATGTCCTATATCTGATCATAATTCAATTGTTTTGAATTCATGATAAAAAATACTCATAATGTTCAGATCAAAAGGATACCAGCATACTTAACTCAACTAAAAGACTATAAAGAATATATACTTTCAGAAGTACAACATTTTATAGACATAAATAATACTCCTGTAGTCTCCATTGTCTATGTTTGGGATGCCTTAAAATCATATCTATAGGGACAAAGTATAAGATGGTATAATAATAAAAGGAAATCTTGGGATAAGGAATTGTTAGATATTCAAAGTAAATTAGACTCTTATAAACATAATAATAAAGAAAATATTATGGATAAGAAAGTAATTGAAGAAATAAACAAACTAAATGACAAATACAAAGAAATTTTAACTCATAAAGTTAAAATAACTCTAGAGAAATACAAGTTTTTGTCTTACTCAATAAGCCCCAAATACTTATATAGACTTAAAAATAAAACAAAAAGGTTGAATAAACAAAACCATATCAAAGAAATCTTTTCTCTAAGGAAAAAGAAAAATGTTTCTAGTCTACCAGAAATATTAGATGAATTTAGAAATCACTTTCACAATATTAACAATAATAACATTAACATGGAACCTAAAGATAAAATAAAGGAGTTTATAACCACAAACATGAATAAAAAGCTTAATAAACAACAGATTAAACTATTGGACAAAAGTATTTCATATACAGAGGTTATTACACAAATAAATAAGCTTAAACCAAACAAAGCACCGGGTAATGATGGTATTATACCAGAGATATATAAAATCCTTTCTAAAAGTACATATTCATTAATACATAAGGTTTTTATTTTGGCCCAAACTGAGTTAATAACCCCCCCATCTTGGCAATATACATTTATTTCGCCAATTTTAAAACCTAATAAAGATCCAACTAGATGTACTTCATATCGGCCCATCTCATTACTTAATGTTGATTATAAAATGTTTATGAGTATTTTTGCTGATAGATTGAAGACAATCATTCCGGCATTATAGATATAGATCAGACAGGCTTCATTGTAAATAGAAATACTTTTGATAATATAAGAAGAACTTTAACATTAATTGATTTTGCAAATAGGAAAAAGAAAGATTTAACACTTATTAGTCTTGATATAAGTTCAGCATTTGATTCAGTAAGTTGGGACTATCTGTTTACCTTACTGAAGTGCACAAACTTCTCAGATGCATTTGTAAATCTAATTGAGCATTTATATAAAGGAACGTTGGCTTATATTAAGGTAGGAACATATGTTTCACAAAAATACCCATTCTTAAAGGTACAAAACAAGGATGTCCACTTTCTCCACTATTATTCACTTTAGTAATGGAGCCTTGGGCTAATTTGATCAGAAACAGTACTGACATAGAGGGTTTTGAAATAGATGAAAATACAACATCCAAAATTCAGCTTTTTGCAGATGATGTTCTAATTACATCAGCAGAATCTAATTCTTCTATGCAGTCTCTATTTGATAAAATGATGAATTTTAAAAGTATTTCTGGTTTAATATTCAATGAAGAAAAAACTAAAATACTACCTATATATACACGAAAAAATATTCTCATTAGTAACTTTACTAAATATGTACCCAATTCAGGTCAGATAACTTATTTAGGTATAATACTATCTAAAGATATTAAATCTATTATATATAATAATTATAATGCCTGTTTTCATAATATACAAAATCTTTTTAATACCTGGAATAATATGTTTTTTACTATGGAGGAGAGACTTACAATTATTAAAATGATAATATTCCCCAAGATTTTATACTTAATACAATCAATAATACTTCCACCTACAAAAATAATTATCAAGAAACTGAATACACTAATGTTAAATTTCCTATGGGCACCTAATAGACCTAGGATTGCATTAAAGAAACATACTAATAGCTGGTCTCAAGGGGTATTTCTTTTCCAGACTTTAATTTATATACTATTTCTTCTATTGTAAAAGTTATTACTTTATTAATAGATCAGTCATATGTCGCAAAATGGAAAGATTATTGGGAGCTAATTAGTATGCACTTCATGAAAATCTCCTTAACACATAAAAATATGATTGTAAATAACTCCATGTTATGGTTACTAAAGGAATTTTGTACTTCACCTATTACACCTAAACATATGGTTTGTTACCCATTAAATATTATTATTAGCTATCAACTTTATATTCATGCACCCTAAGTATAGGGAATGGAATTTTATTATATTCCCTATAATGTATACTCAGGGTATGCTTTTGTTATCTACTTCTGAAGGAACTCATTTAGATATAGATAATGATCTAAAGTACTGGTATCAGTTGATATCTGATAATAAAGTTAAAAATCTAGATTTCTTAAAACAAGAATTTGATCTAAGAGAAACTTGCTGGTTAGAGGTTCAGACCTTTAGACAACATCTCATTGATAGAATAGATCTAATGTCTATAACAGTTAAAGAATCTATTCCAACACTGATTGATTACTTGATATTAAATTTACAACATAAAGTTTCTGATAAAGGTAAACTTTCATACATATATAAAATTATCAGACAAGAAACTTTTTACAGTGTAGATACATACTGGAATTATTTCACTTCTATTAATGGGGACCCACCAAATCAACAAGATAAACAATATATATTGGAATCTGCCTATAGAACTACGTCTTCCATTGTCTGGAGACTTTATACATGGAAATTTTTACATAGATCTTTTATACACCTTTGATGATGAGTAAAATAAATAATAAAGATAATCTATGTAAGAGATGTAATGTAGAAATTAATGCTGACTGGGCTCATATGTTTTATGACTGTATAAAATTGAAAGAATACTGGAAATCAGTTAATGAATTTTTGCAGGCTCTTTTTACAGATAATTTCATTATTTCTAAATCTCTTATATTATTCAACACACCTGTACCTCAAAGTGTTAAAAAGGTTAAGCTTCCCTTGTTATGGTCTATTTTAGCAGTGGCTAGGAAAATAATAACCAGAAATTGGATTTCAGATACACCTCCTTCGTTCAACGAATTTAAAAATGTTTTGAATATAGTGTGCCATATGGAAATAAACACAATTAGGTCAAGAACAACTAGAAAAACATCTTATTATATTGTATGGGATAATTTACAAAATTTGTTAAAAAAATCCTAATTTCAATAGCATGGTATTTTAGTTTAATTAATGGATCTGATTGTAGTGGATGTCTTTGTAAATACTTTAGTTGTTTTGTTGAATGTTATAATCATATCTATTTTTAATTACTTGTATAAAATTGTTATGATATTTCTCTTGTATGTTAAAACAATAAACCTGTTTTAAAAAAAAAAAGAAATCACACCTGACACTCCTCTCCCCCACCTGCATCCTGCCTGCACTCTCTTCTTTACCTCTCCCCAACACTCCCCATTACTCTGAACCATTGTTCCCAAGTATTTAAGTTTATCCACGTTTGCAAACTGTACTCCCTGCATCCTCATCATTTCTCCATCCCCCTTTCCATTCACACACATATATTCTGTCTTAGTCCTGCTGACCAACATTCCTCCCTTCTCTAGATCACAAGTCAACCTCTCCAATGTCTCTTCAACCTGTTCTTTACTCTCACTACAGAACACAATGTTATCTGCAAACAGCACAGTCAACAGGGACCCCTGTCTGATCATGTCTGTCAAGCTGTTCATCACCACTGCACATGAAAAAGGATTCACAGCTGCTCCCTGATGTACTTCCACCTGCACCTTAAATGCACCTGTCACTCCTAAACCCGAACTTACTGCTGTCACAATAGCCTTGTACATATCCTGTAGCATTCTTACAGATTCCTCTGCCACTCCTGACCTCCTCATACAATACCACAACTCCCCTCTAGGCATCCTGTAATATGCTGTCTGTAAGTCCCCAAAGACACAATGCAGCTACTTCTGATCTTGTCTGTACGTCTCCATCAACACTTTCATAGTAAACATCACATCTGTACTGATCTTTTCTGGCATGAAACCATACTGTTGATCAATAATCCTCACCACCCTTCTTAACCTAGCTTCCACCACCCTTTACCATTACCTCATGCTGTGACTGATCAGTGTTATCCCTCTGCAGTTACTACAGGTGTGCGCACCACCATTATTCTCATAATATATATGCACATCCTCCAGGGTATGAGTGTAAATGCAAAGGCTACCAAAATAGCAAATGATGTACGTGTGTTACAGCAATGTGAAGACAGTGTCACTAATGTTGGTCCATAGCTCACCATGTATTTATGGCATCCGCCACATGTTGCCCCCTACCAGGTTGACAGGAATGACTGAACAACAAAAGTGTTATGACAGTGTGCCATACTGACATAGAACAGAAATGCATAGCAGTTATTACCTGTGCAGATGTATGCATGTATGGGTAGGTGTAACTGTCTGCCTCATAACACCTGACATGGGATGCAAAACAGCATTTAACTGAGCTGTACATGTTGTACAGATGTGTAATGTTAATGTGTGCGCATCCAACAGAGTTACACTTCCACAGCTAATGGTTGTTGCATTGGCCTGACACAGACATATCATGTAGGAAATAGAGAGGTGTCCAACTGTGTTATGACCTTGTGTCCATGCCTAGTACAAACATTGATATGACCACCCACATAGCTGTATGGCCTCAGCAATACCCAACTTGTACAACCTGTCTCAACCAAAGTAGATTAAACCCCTTTGCTGGACAGCAGTAGTACACAAAGCACATCATAGGATGCTACACTGGCTGTAGAGGGGACAGTAGGAGCAGGCACCAACTGGCCAGCATGTCATCCTTTGTCTGGATGACCATAGTAGGTCACAGGTGGATTACTGTAAGGCTGACTATGAGTATAAATTGGACACATCCACTAAGGGAACCAGAAGGCCATCTTCACATATTTGAGTGTCATAGGCAACAACCCAGACCACCCTATAATGGAGGTCAGTCATAGCACATACACACACACCATTGCTACAGTCAACCTGCTCCAGACATGTTTAGGCCAAACATCACCACCCTGGCTCAACATCAGTATAGGTGGATATACACACCACACGCACCACTACCTTTACCATCATGGATCAGGTGCAAACTGCCCACTTAAACGTAAAAAATAGCATGTCCCCGTGGGGCTGATAACATTTCAGTCTGCATCCTACATGAGCTCAGACATATACTTCCAGCTCCATTACACACTGTATGCAAGCCAAGCCTGAGCAGCTTTGACAGCCCATCTGCAAGGAACACAGACACTGTCACCTTTCTACACAAATGTGAATGGTGGTTTATGAAATGTACTGGCCCTCATAGGGAGGAATATGACACAACAGGACCAGGAGTACAATGCATGTTCATACAGTGCTGCATCTCATGTGTTTTTATATAGTGTACACTGTTGACAATTAGTCATGTGCTGTCTCTGTAAAGAAGTCTGTGCAATGCCTGAGGTCCTGTGATGTGTTTCCCTGTTTATGTCTTCCAGGTGCTATGCCAAGGCAGCCGGACTACAATGAGCAGGAGACTTGGGCCATAACTGAGGCCATCTTGCAGAACTATACCATCTTTTTTGGTCGGAGTCATCAAAATCAGGTACGTCATAGAGCAATTGACCTGATTCGGCATCCCCGACAGCTGGCTACTGCTGTAGCGTGGGACCGTTCCACTACTGGTGGGGGGCCAGCTACACAGCCCCCCCTTACAGCAGTGGAGGAGCTCCTGGCCAACCTTGGGGTAGCCCCCACAAGAAGATCTATACAAGAACTTGCAGTTGTGGAGGTGGGTGGCACCCAGGCAATAGGCGAGGAGCGTCCAGGTAAGACAAAAGTGCACATCAGTGTACTGATACTGCATTGCAACTGTGTTCTATAGAGTCTTGAGATGCATATGTTAGGGAAAAATACTACCACCATAACCACTATATCACTCCCACTAGTAAAATGGTATTGTCTAACACCTTCCTCATTCATTGTCTCCTATATGGTGCCCCACTTCCTACCAGCCTTCAATCTTCTGTAAAAAGAAAGCTATCTTCCTGTTATCAGAAAATGTCTGTTTGCTACCAGCTATAAATCCAAATACCACCACTGCAATTCCCTACACAAACTAAATTTGCTTGAACTTCCTAACCATCTTACCTACATTCAACTTACTCATGCCCATAAACTCATCTGTAACCCTCCATCTACCCCTCCCTTGCATCCTCCTTCAAAATGCAGATACCCAACAGACTTCTAAGATCTAATAACCAGAATTTCATTAACTGCACAAGCCTGCTCATCCTGCAGGCAGACACCTACTATTTTTTTCCCTCACCTCTGGAAACCCCTGCCAGCTCTTATTGGTACTACAGACAACCACTCTACCTTTAAGACCTTGCTTCATTCTCATCTCAAAACCCTCTGGGAATGTTCCTGCTCTTATCACACATGACTCGCCTGTTTTTCCCCATTTCTCACACTCCTTTACTTCTATCTTCTCTTCATCATACTGAGCTTCTCTGACTACCATCTTCATTTGTATCACTTACTCGTACTCTTGCTCTACTTTTTTTTTGTTATTGTCCCACCCTTCTTAGATTCAACAATTTCACCTCTCATCTCCCATCCTACTTTAACTATACTAAGATTTCATGTAAAACTGTAATGTCAACCCTGTGTTATTTCACATTCTAACAAATGTAACAGAAATATGCAGCAATGGGGTTTTCTTATTCTAGCTGACTTATATATGTGTGTAATTTTACCTTTTATATTTGTAAACATATTTTCACTGCAACTGTAGATTTTTTATAATGTTATAAAATACCATTGTTCTTCAATAGTATTGCATGACAGTACATGCATTGTCTTCATATTATATTGTTGTTCATGGAGATTTTCTCCATGGGACTCCATTGAAAGCAGGCTCTTATTGGGCCAATGGACTATCCTGGTAAACAAACTGTAAAATAAATAAATTAATAAAATCAGTGGGTGGGGTTTAGTTATGCACACAAGTGCACATCTATGGTGAAAGACAGCAAATTGTGTAATATCATAGTTTATATTGTACCTGTGCATAAATGTAGCATTAATTGTGGACCAATGCATATTGTGAATCAGCTAACAATACCTCTCCCTCCCTACTACTTAGGTACCTTGACTCTACATGAGGTACAGCAGCCTGAAGCCAGTAAGTATGAGATTTTACTATTTTGGCTCACCAGTACCCCAAGCATGTTAAGGTGTTACACACAGCCATCTGGCAATATCTGCATGAACACTTGTAGTGGGGTTCACTGCCTAATATCACAGTGGATATCACAGGGGCCTATTTGCATGTGATGTCATATATCTGTAGCATACCTACCTCACAAACCTGCCATTGCAGGACATCTGGATAAAGATTGGCAAAATGCAGGGACAAAGGGCCAGGAGTAGGGACATATTGTAGACATTGCTGTTATACAGTGCATATGAAAGGTGTGCACACCTGTTAGAATGCCAGCTATTTTTGATATATGACAATGTGAGTACAATACGAAAGACCAAACATATATCTAACATGTCCTGTCACCTGTAATCTGTACAATGCAATTGACAAACAAATATGTTAGTGGAACAAATATGTGACATGGAAATTGTCCAAGAAACTAGATCCATATGTGTGCACAGGATGAAACTCATACTGTAGTGCAGCACCATGTGACAAAATAAAAGCAGTACATCATATTGGATACACACCTGCCAGCAATTATGGACTCTTGGATTGCCTGCAAATAACACTCAGCTCACATACCAAGGATATCCCAACATAGACCCACAGTTGCCTGCTACAGCAAAAGCCATGGTTCACATACAGCTTAACATGCTGCAAAGGGATCACATGTTAGGAAGGTATCAGCCTGGAGAAGGCGACAGAACCATATCCACAGCATTGCATATGCCATGGAACACAGTGCAGATAGCTATCAAAAGGTGTTCCAGATATGGTACAACAGTGACATTGTGAAGAAATGGACATCACTGCATTTATGTGGAGGATACAATACCAACAATGTCCAGGGAGACTGCCAGGAGCCATTCAGCAACACTAACGTAGTGACAGACATCTATGACAAGTACTGTGTGTGTACTACATGTGACAACAATCTGATTTGGTCTTCACATGTCTTGGCTATATGGTGTGTTTGGAAGATGGCAGCTGTTCCTTACAACAAACAACATCCAGTCCTGGGTAACTTCTGTTCAACAATACATCAGCTTTTCAAAAATCATTTGTGTAAATGTGTTAAGTTGTTATGAGACCAATGTTAAACTGCATTTGTCCACAATTTGGTCATGTTATTTTGGCCATATAAAACCACTGCACAACAGCAGAAACACACTACCCACTCAGTGAAACAGGCTGATGGTAGTGTCCTGCTTTTGGTTTGCTGTTCACAACTTTGAACTGGGGCTGTAGCTGATTTGGAGTGTATTATGACCAGTTTCAAACACCAGTCACTTGTCATTTGTGGCTATAATCCTTCTGGTGTCTGACACATACCTGTGTATGGGGAGGTATTTCAACACTGCACACAGCAATGGCCCACACCTTACATCCACTGGGAAAAAGGATGGCTTCACAAGAACACAATCAACAGTCTGCAGTGGCCAAGCCTGAGTCCACACCTAAATACAATACACAATCTGTATGGTGAACTGACAAGCACTGTGCACAGCGGATGACTTTGCAATCTGACAGATTTGGAGGTGTTCTGCAATGGAGAGTGTGCAAACATTGCCATGTCAAGATGTGCCATGCTGATACACACCTTCCCAAGAGTACTGAATTCTGCGATGAGATGAACAGGTGCATTATCAAAGTATCAGTTTACAGGTGTGCATCCCTATGCAACCCAGCTATTGTAGTCATATAATGTACGATATGTGACTCCTACCTGATGTGTATGTTCTTCAGTTGGAGTGCACAGGTTATATGTCATATGAAATGGTGGAAATGTTATGGCAATATTACTGGTGTCTCATGTGATCTGTCACAAAATCATTGCATGTTAAAAAGGGTTTGTACACTTACTAAAAAAGGTACTTAAACTGCTACTTTTTGTCTGCGTCAAACTAGGTTCAAACTAGGTATCTACCCAGAAAGGACACAGCTGAAATCAGGTCTATAGATTGTTTTTCCCTACTAGATTCTAATAACTCCTAACAATTTGGCTATTTAGACACTTACCCTGCAATCTTTAGCCTGGGGGGGTTCTAGCCCGCTCCCCTCCCTGCCCCCTATTTCCACCCGGGCACAGTACCTCTACATTTATTCTTAGCCATAACCCCACCCCTAATTGCCAGCAATTAAGCTACATCACTACACACCCCCTCCTCCTACATCCAACACAATCATGCTACTACCTAATATAATAACAATCCTAACCTGCGTAGTTCTAGCGCACATTACATCCTACCAAGGCTCCACAGTCACATGTCCCAACACCTTCCACTGTACTCTCTCAACACCCTCCCTCAAACATTTACAATATAACTACACAACCCCTGCCACCAAAACCATCCTCCCAATACACACACTCCATTACCAAACACCTAACACACTCAAAAATAAAATATCCCTAAGATACCATAAGCAATTTACTATGTATATAAAACATATCCTAAACACCCTCTATAAACTAGCCTTCGCTGGAGACATCCATCCAAACAATGGTCCTCCCAAATACAGCCCAACCACAAACCTTAGTGCAAGCAATCCCCCCACAACTCAACTACTAGCCAACAAGAAAACAACAGACCTACTTATAATGTCCCTAAACATCAGAAGCATATGCAATAAAAGCCAAGAACTACATGCCAGCATAAACATATATTCCCCAGATATTCTCTTCCTAACTGAAACCTGGCTCAAACCTCACATCAAAAGTGAGGAAATACTTCCACCTGAATACAACATCCTTCGCATAGACAGGCTGTCCAAAAAAGGAGGTGGTGTAGCATTGATATTTAAACACCACCTCAATCTTAAACTCCTGAACTCTTCTGCCCCTCACCACAACAATGAAGAAATCCTTTATGCCAATCTCAAAGTAAACCCAAACAAAACAATCAATATCATAAGATGCTATTTCCCACCAGGGCAAAATATCACATCCCTAGAAAATCTCCTGAGCTGGGCTACTCTATCTCTACCCCAGGAAACCATCATTCTCGGTGACATTAACATCAACTGGCTATCCTGTAATTATAGTCTCCCAACCATTTACCCTAATCTCCATGAGTTCACTCAACTCATTCAATCCCCTACCCGAATCAACAAAAACCCTAACAATCATACCTTACTTGACTGGATCCTAGTCAACAAAGCCCCTCACTCTTATCTAGCAGGCCGCTTTCCTGACAGTTTTAGTGACCACTCCCCCACTTTCCTAATTCGGCACCACACAAACAGTCTGAAGCCCATTATCCACAGGAAAATATGGAGCAAATCTAAGTTCAACCCCAACTTCTTCATCTCCTCGCTGCAAAAAATTAACTGGTCACCACTAAAATACCTCAACCTAGATGAGGCTGTCCACTTCTTCAACAGCACCTTCCTCTCCATCCTAAACACCCATGCTCCTGTAAGAAATGCCAAAGTCACATCCAGGCATGCCCCATGGTTACAAAAGACCACCAGAACCCTAATGAAATCCAGAGATAAGACCTGGGAGCACTGGCAACTAACAAAAAAGAACTCAGATAGGCAATCATTCCTTGAACTGCGCAATAAAGCCAAAAAGCATATAAAATTAGACAAATCCCTCTACTATAAATCCACTCTAAACTCTACCAACCACAACCCTAAGCAATTCTGGTCCACTATTAACACTATCCTCCACCCAGGGAAGGTTGATACCCCCCAGCCGTTCATTCCCCCCTCCTCCAGTAGTATTACTAAATCCTTCAACAAACACTTCACTGAAACTATAGCATCTCTAAACAAACAACACTTCCCTACAACAACCCCCCAACTCCTAACCCTAAACCCCCACTCCTCTTTTCTTCTTCACCTCAGTACCTACTTCCAACATAAAAAGACTATTGTCAAAACTTAAACCCACCAAACTCGCAGCTGACAACCTCCCCTCTGAATACTTGGATATTGCAGCTGATACACTAGCCTACCCAATTTCAATTCTAATCAACCATTCCATAACAGAAGGCTATGTTACCTCTATATGGAAAATATCCCACATCATTCCCCTCCACAAAGGCACCCCCTCCACTGATCTCTCCAGTTACCGCCCCATTGCTATCCTCTCCCCTCTCTCCAAGATACTTGAAAAATGTATCAACACCCAGGTCTCCAACTACCTTCTAGCTAATAATCTCCTCTCCAAAACCCAACATGGTTTTAGGCCATATCACAGCACTACCTCAGCTCTGCTCTCCTTCACCAACTCTATACTTCATCACAAAAACAATGGCCTCTTCTCTACTGTGGTATTTCTAGAACTCTCAAAGGCCTTTGACATGGTATCTCATGAGCTACTACTGTCTACTCTCCCCAGCCTCTCCTTCTCACAATCAGCCTGCAACTGGTTCCACAGCTATCTACATGGACACCAGCAATCAGTAATCTGGGATGATAACATATCACCTCGTCTCCCAGTTACTCTCAGAGTTCCCCAAGGGTCTATCCTTGGCCCTCTGCTATTCTCACTTTTCATTAACA
Source organism: Protopterus annectens (assembly GCF_019279795.1). Taxonomy (NCBI): domain Eukaryota; kingdom Metazoa; phylum Chordata; order Ceratodontiformes; family Protopteridae; genus Protopterus; species Protopterus annectens. The sequence goes on from NC_056745.1 coordinate 810,526,180, forward strand.
GCCTACATACTGCCACCACACAAGCATCTCTTATACAGTACGCAGATGACTCTACTCTCATCTGCTCTGCCCCCACTCTACCAGAACTACAACAAATCACACAGGAATCATTCTCTTCTTAGAAAGCTGGCTATCCAATGCTCAGCTCCTAGTCAACCCAAGTAAGACAAAACTTCTCCTATTCCAACCTTCCAAAGCCACCCAAAACACCCCTCAACTTCAGCATTCTTGCCAAAGACAATACCATCATCTCTCCATCAGAACACACAAAATTACTCGGTGTGGAAATAGACAACAAACTTAGATTTGGCACCCACATATCTCTCACAATAAAAAAAAGTTCACAAGAAACTTGGTGCATTATATCAAAGCCGCCAATTCCTAACCAAGGCAGCTGGAATCTCCATAGCCAATTCCCAGCTAATCTCCACCCTACTCTATGCATCCCCCATGTTTAACAACCTTAAACAGACAAACCTACACAAGCTGAATGCTTGTTACAACAAAACTGCTAAATTTGCCACTGGAACCTCCTTCTGCAGCCATCATTGTATCTCCCTTAAAGAACTAAACTGGGTAGAACTCCCACAACTCCTTCACTTTAATCAACTCACCCTCACTCATAAACTTATTAACTACCCCCTTAACATCTCTTCCCTTCAAACCCTTTTCCAACCCTATCACCCCACTAGGCCCCTAAGATCAAGCAACAAAAATTAACTCACTGTTATCAAACCCAAAAACTCATCAGGAGAAGCCATATTTTCATGTACCATATCTAAACTTTGGAACAATCTTCCACCCTCTATAACTACTCTACCTTCCAACAGCCTTTTCAAGACTGAGCTCAAATTCTACTTAAATTTGCATTGGCTTTGTCCTTGTTCTAATCCAGACTAAACCCCCCCTTAGCCCCCCCACCTAGACTCTTCACCCAACTATACTACCGCCACTACTAACTATAGTTAGAAATAGCTAGTTGTCTTTACATACTTTAACATCTTGTCTGACAACTTTATTACTAATATTATAAACGACAAGAAACTATCTTAACTTGCAACATTTACTGTATATACTGTTGATAAGCAATATCTTGTTATTGTATTAAAGTCAACAACCTGTAATGTTGTTTACTATTGCTGCAACTTTGTATCTCTGTTTATTATGTACATGATGTGGAACTTTTCTCCCCGGGCATCCGCTGAAAAAGGACCTGCCTCCAGTCAGAATTTCCCAGTAAACAAATGTAAATAAAATAAATAAATACATAAATACTATATCCACTGTAAGCTTTGGAAGTTGTTTCAGTAACCGCCCTTGTTTTCACATACATGTACTGCAGGTTATGTCATTTCCATATCACAGTATGACATTAAGTAGGGTCACCAATCCACTGGACCAACCAGTAATGTACCAGACACATATAGGATGTATGAGCAGCAGACAGGAAAGATGAACCACATTTATTTTACATTTTATTTTATTTATTTTGCATTTGTTGACCGAGATTGTCCGACTGAGCTGAAGAGCCCTTTTTGAGCAGAGGCCCGGAGAGAAAAGCTCCAACATATCATACAATTTTCATTATAAATTAGCATTAATCAGCAATGTTACAGGATTATTACAAGGCATTAAGTAGCAATATAATGTTATACAGTGTCAATAATCAGGAGTATAGCATAATTATTTCAAGTATAGTTTTTGGGGCAAGTGGTTACAAAAACCCAGTTTTATCATGATTTAGTTGCATGAAAGCAAGACAATTGCAATAGAATGTTTCTCTGAGGCAATTTGCTTAATAGATTTTAGAAGACAGTAGAAAGAGTAGTCAAGGAAGATTAGAGATAACTAGTGAGAAGTGTGAGTTAAGGGCAGAAAGTAGATTAAGGTATGAGAACTAGGGGATGTTAAGGAGGGAGAGTGCAGTGGCAGCAGGACCAGTGACTTTTAAAGTGCTCTTTGGTGGTTGTCTTTAAGGGTCCTGATTTCTAGTGGGAACCTATTCCAGCCAATAGTGGGGTGATAGCTGTACATGTTGCATCCAAATTTAGACTTGGGTTTGTAGATTTGTAGTAGGTCTTGGTTAGAGCTTTGGAGAGGTCTGGAGGGAGAATAATGGGAGATGAGAGGGGATAGTGCTGGGCAGTAGGAAGGCTGGTATTGGATAGAATGGATGATCTGGAGCTGAGAGAGAAGAAGCTGGTGGGGTAATTCAAGCCAGTTTAGGTGTTTTATAGAGACAGTGATGGGATTTGTAGGTTTGTTTGGCAGCAAATCTAGCTACCTTGTTGCAGGTATATTCAAGTTTGGTCAGGAGTGCTGAGTTAAGATTTGTGAGAATTTGCGAATTGTACATTAGACTGGGTAGAAGGTAGGTAAGAGAGAGAGTAATCTTAGCTTCAGAGGTAAGGAATTTCTTGTTACAGTAAATGAGCCCTAGTTATGAATGCATCTTTTTGATGCAGTTATTAACATGCAAGTCAAATTTAAGCTGATTGTCGATGGTTACGCCTAAGAGTTTAGTACTGGATTCTACCTGAATGGGAGTGTTATTAAGGGACTGCATGGAGAAGGAGGGTTAATATTGTTGAACTTTTTAGGTAGGAAGAGAAACAGCTTTGTTTTTTTAGGGTTAAGGATGAGCTGGTTGTTGGAGAGCAATGTTTCTACTAAGTTAAAAGATGCCTGAGTAGCTGAGAAGAGCTTAGAGGGAGAGTTGTCTGTGGTGATGACTGTAGAGTCATCTGCATATTGCACTAAAGATGACTAAGGACAGGAAGTATAGAGCTGATTAGTAAAGATATTAAAAAGTAAAGGCCCTAGGATAGACCCTTGAGGTACACCCATTATAACCCACATATGTAGATATTCCTTGAAACTCTGTGCAGTTGGTAGGTATGTTCTGTAGGTTTGGCCACAGTGCTATACAGATAAACAGCAGTAATGTTTACATGGGTGCAGTGTGTTGTAGGTGAAGGTTCACCACCAAATAAAAACACTCACATATCTGAATGGTGTAAATTTGTAGTTACAGTAAGTTGAAAGGTATGCACTGCATGATGTTGAGGACCGGTCCAGAGTGTGTCTGTTTCGTCTGAGTGTGTGTTATGACTGTCATCTGTTGCCTAATGTGAGGTCCGTGGAATGCCTCTGGGACACCTCACGTGTGTGTGTGTGTGTGTGTGTGTGTGTGTGTGTGTGTGTGTGTGTGTGTGAGAGAGACTGAGTGTGTGAGAGACTGAGTGTGTGAGAGAGTGAGAGTGTAAGATTGTGAGAGTGTGAGTGAGAGAGTGCCACCAAAATTTATACTGTCGATAGTAATGTACATATGTTGTCTTTTTCTCACAGGTGGCCATGGTGGTTACAGTCCCTCCCACTGGGTAAGTGATATTACTTTGTTTGGAAACTCTGACCATGAAGATACCCATAGTGAGGCACAGGTGGGGTTATCAGAGGTTGCAGCTGTGTCATTGGTTGGCATCCCACCTATATCAACCCCATCCCCGCACACAGTCACAATGCCCACCCATTCCCAGTCACCAGTGGCCATAATAGGACAGCTGGGTGCTGGCACAGAACATGCAAGTGTGGTGACTATGGCAAGTGAGCACCCAAGCACTGGCCATCATCAGAGTACTGGTGAGGTCCCTCACAGGCAGGCAGGCAGGGTTGCTCAGAAAAGAATGGCTGCCTGTCCAGCCCATGTTGGAAGTGCCACTGCTGCAGTAAACAGGTGCATATTTCTGTCCATAATGGATGCACAGGGATGTAATGAATGTAACACCAGACAAGTGCACAGGCTGGTGGAAGAACATCTCCCTGGTGCCCATGGTGATTTTCATGAAATCAGCAGCCTTACGTGAGGACAATGAGATCGCAGATAAATGGTGGGGTCAGGCCATGGCACTCCTCCACCATAGAGTATCTGTGCTTGAACGTATGGCAGATGGGAGGCAGTGGCCACATGAAGGTAGCTCAAAACCACGATCATCTGGCCATGCATGTGGCCATGCACCATCACGCTGCCATATGGACAGTAACACCAGCACTAGTGAGGGTGGTGTGATGTCCATGCCAAGACTCTGCAGGCCATGGGCACATGGTCCTGCACAGTCCCAACAGGGTTGCAGATCCAGCAGACATATGTCACTATCAGGGAGCAGTACTATCTCCGACCTTGTCAGTGGTAGTGCCCATGATACCCTTGGCAAATCCAATTCCCGTGTCCATGGCAGAAGGTGGTGAACTGTACACCCTGCCATGTGTGGGCCACAGCTGTCCAGAAAACATCAGTGTAGGGCAGCCACATGGCATGTCTGTACACGCCACACACACACACACACACACACACACACACACACACACACACACACACACACACACACACACACAAACATATCACAATCACAATAAACTCACCTCCACACACATGCACCACACCTGCACAGGCCATGCCATTCCCATACCCCAAACACACACCCATACTGTCAACTGAATGGTGCAGCCTAGGGCTCTGGCAAAACCACACAACACCCTGTGCATATGATGAAACCTGTGCCAGATCCCTGACATTCAAAACATCGATGAGGCACATGCAAATATGGGTCTGATGCACAGGGTGAATTTAATAATGTATGTAGATAATGCTGTGTAGGGTGCTGTAATCTGGCATTTGTAAGGGGTACACATCAGAGTGTGTGTGTACAGTTTAAGCCATGATGCATTATTGCTATTCTTATTGCTGAGTGAATGTGTTCTCACATGCTGTATCCTGTTTGTGTTCTAGGCCTTTGTGTGTCACTAGGATGTGGTCCTGCAGCAAGACCAAGGGGTATGGCAGTGCAGTAACACATCAACCATGTCATAAGCATGGTACAGCTATATCTGCATGAATTTCACAAGTCTGTTCAACAGTGATTGCATATGCCTCGCAGATTATAGGGCTGAAGGTTGTATATAGGTTTACGGTGATTGACAACATCTGTGTCAGAGTGGAGAATGGCAAGTGTGGTGTTTTGGACACACCTCCATTTGCTAATAACCACACCCCCAGGGGGTATTCATCAAACAAACACACTGAGATTACTGCACACACACACACACACACACACTTGGCAGTACTGAGATCCATTGGTTCATAGCTTCATAGGTGTGTAGTGGGTGAATGGCCATGAAGGCTCTACAAGGCTAGCCCAAGGAAATACCCTGGCATCAGGCCAGATGAAAACAGTCTCCAGTGTGGCTAATGAGTATACTCACTGTAGTGATCCCTAGGGGTGGGTATTGTGTTCCCCATCCACTCATCCAGATGTGTATTATGGGTGGCCAGTGATGTGCATTACTTCACATGTATGTGATTTATATTCCATACCATGGACTGTGTCTGGGTTGTGAACCTATCCCACAAGCATGGCCTTTGGAGTGTGGACATGTGCTTGAGGTATCTGGGGCATGTTGTGTAGACAGACTGGGATCTTCTGATGTAGCATTCCTGACCCAGTTTGGTGAAACATGGCTGTATAACTCAGGTAGTGGTTGCACCTACATAGACAGTGTAATACAGGGATTCATTGGAGTTATAGGAGTCTGTCCATACAGGGCATGTTGGTAAAGCCAGGTATTATCTTTGTGGGGTACATTTGCAGCCTCTACAGTTATTGCAGGTGTCCAGTGGTGTACATTGCAAAAGGGCCACTGTTCACATTGATTGGGCTACTGAGGGGATGGAACAGGTTGCCATGTCCTTTTACTTGCTGGATAACACACATTCAGTCAAGAGATGTAACACATTGCAAAAGGGCCACTGTTCACATTGATTGGGCTACTGAGGGGATGGAACAGGTTGCCATGTCCTTTTACTTGCTGGATAATACACATTCAGTCAAGAGATGAAACACATCGAAGTACTTTCTGATGTCAGTGGCACTTTTGTGGTTGACAGGCATGTAGTCCACTGCAATCACACTATGGGTACTATATGTAAGGCAATTTGCAGGAGAACTACCAATATAGTGGTTTCTGCCTAGCCAAGTGTGTTTGTTTATGATCAAGTGGGTGGAGGGTAGTCTCTGAGTATTAGAAGGGTTGCCTATATTGTTCACTAATCCATACTGTCACATAGTCATTGCACTAGACATTTAGGGCTGTGGATTGTCTACACCAACCTCTAAGGTGTTTGACAACTGTTGGCCTTGTAATGTGGACATTGGGACATATAGTACGGCTGTGGATTGTCTACAACAACCTCTATGGTATTTGACAACTGTTGGCCTTGTAATGTGGACATTGGGACATATAGTAGGTCCTCAGTATAATAATTTAGCAAAATCCACCCCCAATGGATCCTGTTATTACACAATCACACCAACACCCACAGAGGATACTGATGACAGACAGACACACGCACTTGCCAGGAGTTGTGGACCCCTACCTAACTATGTATTGCTACTACAGTGTTATGCATTTATGACATGCACCACAGAGCCTATATGTTGAAGAACTGTCCTAAAATATCTTTGAAGGTGAGTGCTAAAGGAGGAGTAAGGGAGGTGTAAGTGTGAATGACCACAAAATCAGGTGTCTACAAATACACACACACTCTCTCACATTTTCACAGTTGGCAGTACCAAGATTAAAACTCCTACCTAGTTAGTTTGCTATACTATACTATTACAGTTATCACAAGCGCCACGGAGCTGATATGCTGAAAAGCTGTCCAAAGTTATCTTTGAAGGTGAGTGACATCAGCAGCAGTGCTAAAGGAGGGGTAAGGGAAGTGTAGTAAGTGTGAGTGACCACAAAATCAGGTGTTTACAAACACACACATTTTACAGTTGCCAGGACCAGAATTAAAACTTTTACCTAACTAGTTTGTTACACTATAATAGTACGCAGTTATCGCAAGCACCACAGCATGCTAAATGAGGAGTAAGGGAAGTGTAGTAAGTGTGAATGATCATAAAATCAGGTGTCAACAAAGACACACACACTCTCTCACACATTTTACAGTTGCCAGGACCAGGATTAGAACATCTACCAAACTAGTTTGCTACATTCTAGCATTCTGCAGTTATTACAAGCGCCACAGAGCTTATAAGTTGAAGCGCTGTCCAAGGTATCTTTGAAGGTGAGTGACATCAGCAGCAGTGCTAAAGGAGGGGTAAGGGAAGTGTAGTAAGTGTGAATGACCACAAAATCAGGTGTCAACAAAGACACACACACTCTCTCACACATTTTTACAGTTGCCAGGACCAGTATTAGAACTTCTACCTAACTAGTTTGCTACACTCTAATATTCTGCAGTTATTACAAGCACCACAGAGCTTATAAGTTGAAGCGCTGTCCAAGGTATCTTTGAAAGTGAGTGACATCAGCAGCAATGCTAAAGGAGGGGTAAGGGAAGTGTAGTAAGTGTGAAAAACACACACACTCTCTCATACATTTTTACAGTTGCCAGGACCAGGATTAGAACTTCTACCTCACTAGTTTGCGACGCTCTAGTATTGCATAGTTATCACAAGCACCACAAAGCTTATATGTAGGAAACCTGTCCAAAGGTATCTTTGAAGGTGAGTGACATCAGCAGCAGTGCTGAAGGAAGGGTAAGGAAAGTGTAGTATGTGTGAATGGCCTCAACCACATTCATCTAGAAACATCCACTCACACAACTGAGATTACAACTGCTACACGGATAGTTATTTGGACTGTAGTGTCAAACAGTTATCACAAGCACCACTGAGACTATAGGCCTGGGGGCTAACTAAAGGTATTTCTACAGTGAATGGCATCAGCACATCATGTGATATAGGCCAATGGGATGTGTACTGGGTGGGAAAGGCCTCATAATGGGATTCTCTCTGTCACTGTCTGTCTTTCTCTTCCCATGTCTCTGTGTGTGTATGTTTGACATTTTATATTATGTTGGCCTTAGATATGTGTGAGTATTCTTATCCAATGTGTGTGTGTGAAGTGTCAAGTCTGATATCTGTAGTCCACTGTGTTGTGAGACATGGGCTTCATTTCTCTAAGTGTAGAAGCATGCCCAGTATGACCTTCTATACTGAGTGTGTGCATCCATTCCAGGGAGGGCTGTACTCCAGTTCAGGGTTTGTGTGCTACAGTTATACCTAGCAAACTGTTTCTGCAGGATATCTGTAGATAGTTTGCCAATATGGAGACACAATGTGCATAACATACAGGGGATATTGTAAACATTACTGTCTATGCTGCTTGCGTGACATGTTTGGTTGTAGCATAGATTTTCTGACATATGTACTGTTTTACACAGTGATGTATCATGTCATCATCTACTGCCAGTTATCAGTTTTTGCTCACAGTTATTTACCAGGGAAATACAGGATGAAGGAAGCTGAGACCAATATTCTGAGGCATATAGACTACACATTCTGGCACATGCCTGCCATTGTGGAAGGGGTAGCAAAAGACAATAGACTGCTGGTTCTGTGTAAATGGTCCAGCTCCTTGTTAATCTGCTGGCTGTGGATCCCCTCCTTGTGCTTTTCTCAACTGCATGGAATGGCCATATCATCCTGGGGCCATACGTCTCAGCTGTATAGATACACCCAGGTTATCCAGAGGCAGGACTCGTATATCTGGTCAATTTACTTTCACATTGTGGTTTACAAGCAGTTTTGTGGCTATTAATTCATGGGTTTGCAGTCAGGGAGTAGTATGGGCAGACATTAGGGTTTCAGACTTTGCACACTCCATGACATCCATGGTTCTACACCCCCCCCCTGTTATTCTCTCCTCTTCCTAACATTATGTAAGCAATATCTCAGAGATATCTCTATAGTTGGGCCTTTATCCCAATAGTATTTATGGCCTGGAACACAGTCCTTGCAGTAGGACATGGGGAGGCATGCTACTGGAATTTGTCAACATGGCCTTGCATTTGTTTTCTGTTTACTTTGTTAGATTGTTAGTTGGGAGCCCCTGACATTCTGTACATTGGCACAATGGGTGAGGCATGGGCCTTTGCCAAAAGACTGTATGCCATTTGAGAGTGCTGCAGGCCATCTGTTACTGCATCTCTACGTGGGATTGTGGGGAGCACACCTGCAGACTTTAAACATTTGCAATGACTGTACTGGTATTTTGGTTACTCTGTTGGCTTCCATTTCATATTGTATTGTGACCTATCATGCAGAAAGGTGGCATATCAGTAGAGTATACATGTTAGATCTTAATGGCATAAATTTCAGTTTCAGACTTACCCTTCAGAACTAGAATGCAAAAGATCTTACCTGCCAATCCACCTTGGACTGGATTCTAATATCCCACCCTGTCAATTACCCCTCTTCTGGTACACTGTCTAACTCTCTGAGTGATCATCTACCAGCTTATTCCCTTAGAACAAACTTCCAACAACTAAGAGTACACAATATAAAATTGGTTAGGAACACAACTAATTTTTGTCAGCATAAATTCAACAATCTCCTACAGGAAATAGTCTGGACACCCCTTAAACAACTACCCCTTAATGCTGCTGTACTATACTTTAATAACACCTCCCTTCACATAATTAATACACTAGTTCCAGTTCATATGAAAAGAATCAAAAAGAACTCAGCACCATGGTTCTCTAAGGAATGTAAACACCTGATGAAGCAAAGGAACCTAGCCTGGTCAACCTGGAAACAAAACAAAAATGAACAAAATTGTGTTAATTTCAAAACACTATGTAACAAAGTGACAACACTAATCAAAAGAGATAAGAAGTCATATTCAGTGCAACTGGTGGCTTCAAATTAAAGGGGGCTGCAGGAGACAGCTGAATGGGTGGGGCCAACGGGAAGGGGTGGGGCAACCAGAAAGGGGTGGGGCTATGCTAAAAACCACAAAAATATAGACTTTAATTAAATACATTGCCCTGGGTGCCAAACCATCATTATGAGAGTCCAATAAAAACAAAATGAAGTGTAGAAGAAAAAAATGTTTCAATGCATTGGCTACATGACAGCTTACTTAATATCTAGATGGAAACAAAAAGGTTGTGAGGCATGAAAAAATAAATTACTTTTTAAATACATTACTGGAATGCCAGTCAAAATCAAGTACAGAAAAAACAAGCAGCACTCAACTCAAACCACTTCTCCTTGCATTGCAGTTCTAATTATAAATTATATTCAGCTTTATAAAAGTACCAAGTAACACACTGAAGGTAGCAATCTCTGTGATACCCCCACTTGTAAAAATGTTTCTTATCCAAAAACGACCTGCTGCCTGACAACAACTATCTACTTGTTTCATGGAGAAAACATGATTATAGTAAAAGAAATGAACAGCAAACAAGAAACAAGCTCAAGATAAATTGCTTAAAGGATTACTGCACAGGTTATAGACCACACATGATAGACTGGTATTCTGTTTAGTTTACGGGTAAAGCCTGCAAAGATGACTGCAAGTCTCCAACAAATGTAATGAGCTAATGAAAATATTGTAATCCTGTCTTTTATTACAAATACTGTCATATGCATTTCAATACCCAAGGCTTATACGCTATCTAGTTATGTAAATATTCTCTGCATGGCAACAACAAAAAGGCGTTCAATGTTGGTAATTCTTTAACAGTATGCTTATTAAAGTTTACTTGCATCTTACAGTCTCAGACAAGCTTACCTGATGGTCATTAAAGCATTGCTACTTAAACACAGAACAACAGGCACTGCAACAACATGCATTTTCTGAATAAGAAGAAGCATAAATCAACAGTATAAAAATATGACAGAAAACAAGAACATTCTGTAAAATCAAGGACAGATGAAAAGCCACTGTAATACTTGTGTCTACCTTGGATGGGGAGATACTCTGCACACTTAACACTGCATAACTGCTCCTTGCCTTGCTTGGACACATTCAGCGTCACTACGTGTGGGAGTGGGGTGCAACAAGTATGTCACAATTTGAAATGTCTCTGGCTGACGGTGATGGCCCTGACACATTTGTCATACCTCTCAACCTCAGAGCAAGAAATCTGACAAAGCCATAAATAGAAGTGGGACAAAGGCCCACAAATTAGGACAATTTTTAAATATTCCTCTTATAAACTTAGAAAGATAATTAGATCTTGCATTAGTATGAATTTTCTGAAGGGTATGAAATCTGAAACTCAAATGTCTGTCATTATTTTCTAACTTCAATGATTTGCCACTAATTTGCCAGAAAACCACAATTTTATGAAAAACGGACCAAAAAATGTGATGCAAAAAATATAAAATAGCCACACAATACAGCTGGGAACCTGTCAAAGAAGGGACACTTTTTTAATATTAATACTGTCAACTTGAGCAGCTGACAAAATAAGAGAATCTACATGCATTTCTGAAATTAAAAGTAATCTATAACTCTGATCATTATAATTATTTATTAATTGTAAACCCTCTACATTTTCTTCCATATTTGCCATTTTGCAGCGGGATTATTGGGGGGGAAGCAACATTTTTGAGCCAAAATCAGGGATAGTCGAGAGGTTTGGATATACCTAATTCTATAAAATGATTTATTTGTGTGTACCTCTTAATGCAGGAAATTTGAACAAGGCCAAATATATCAGGGGAACATACAAACAGTACTAAAATTTGTGCTTGTATAAACTTAGCTAACAGAATAACAGGTCTTGCATGCATTTTCCTGAAGGGTATGCAGTCTGAAACTCAATGTCTGTCATTATTTAGTGACTTCATTCCTAAATGATTTGTCAGAAAACCACAAATGTTATGAGGATCAAACCAAAAATAAAAAGCAAAAATCTATTCATTCTGCAAATATCTGGACAGTTGAGAGGTATAGTTCAGCCAGGGGTGTCTGAGTTTGCCACCCTTCCCCCCTCACAAAATCATGGTCGAATGGGGCCTTCCCCCTGGAGCTATTCCATTGTCCCATTACTTGGCTATTTCACCCCATTTACCATAAAAACTAACACGCATACTGCTTTACTTCTACAATGATTTGGATTTCATTTAAAAGTTTTACTTTACATTTTACAGCACAAACACTAATAGGCATCTGCAAAACAATGCAGTCTCACAATGAATATACACTTAGCATTAAAGCGTCTCTGCCCTTGAAACCCACATTCATTGAAACAGCATTGAAACCCACATTCAAAGAAAATATGTCTGGCCAGTGGCAGATAAAGATTAACTTTGGGTTGTTTTCAAATCATAGGCCCCTTGCACAGAAACATACATGTGTTTTTTGATACACCTTCCTGATTGTATTAAATTATATTCCTTGTATAATACGGTACATTTCTTAGAAGGCATTTTAAATTTATTGTTTGGAACATTTTTCCAGTAAACAATGAAACAAAATGCATGCGCCAATAATGACAAAACTGCCCAGTTCAGAATATTTCCATCATAAAAGTCTACTCAAACTTCTACAGTCCACCAGTTTTAGTAAATATGCACAATCTCTGCAGAAGTAAAAGTCATCTAAATAATTCCACATTAAAGAGATCTGTAACTAATGAAGAGGTTGCTGCTAGTGAACAACTTTCATTACAATATTTCATTGTTTCATCTACAAATAAAGTGCCTGTTGCCCTTGAGGAATACATTTGCTATGTTACATTAAAAAATGATAAGATAGCAATATTGCAATAGGGGATGGATGGCAAACTGATAACAAATTAATAGTTATTAGGTATCTCCACCAAAGAGGACATTCTCAGGACTACAGCATCCACCCCCTTTAAAAGTACAACACAGTACAGTGTCAGTAATGCATCCATATACTGTGAGAGCAGAAACCACAGCCTTCTGCATAAAAACCAGGTTTACTACCTGTTGTTCTATGCAAGCCAGCTTAGCATAAGCAGCACTAGACTTCTATTCAAGCTCTCAGCTTCTTGTAAATTCCACTCGACACTCAACTGTATCTCTCAACTTTGAAGCACAAGAAATCTGGAAAAAGCCAAAATTTATTGGGGGGGGGCAAAAGCCCAAACACTAGGGACACATTTTAAACATTGATTGTATAACCTTGGAAAGTTGCTAGAATAAAAAGCTGTGTTACTGCCATGCATTTCACTGTCAAGTCTTGGACACAGGAACCTGTGCACTACACTCAGAGCAACATACCACTATGCCAAATCAGCTGTTTCTTGAAAGATAGGAAGACTGAAATTTAAATGGCTATCATTTAATGAAGTCAAGTTCTCACCATAGCTCTCAACGTCTTAGCACAAAATACCTAGACAAGGCCAATAATGGGGGAAATACAGCTCCCCATACATATTCAATGAATTCAGTTCTCACCGTAGCTTTCAACCTGTTAGCACAAAATACCTGTACAAAGCCAACAATGATCTTATAAACAGAAAATTGCTAGAATAAAATGTTTTGTGTTACCATGTACTTTCTGAAGAATATGAAATTCAAATGCCTGTCATTATTTACCAGAAAGCCACAGATTTTATGAGGAACAGAACAGCAATATGAAGCAAAAATAAAAGGGTGTGTTAATGCCATGGGTTTCACTGCCAAGTCTTGACTCAAACCCATAACCGTGTGCATTACAGTCAGAGCATCATACCACTATGCCTAATCAGCTGTTTTGTGAACGATAGGATGACTGAAACTTAAATGGCTATCATTTAGTGAAGTCAGTTCTCACCATAGCTGTCAACTTCTTAGCACAAAACGCCTAGACAAAGCCAATAATGGGGGAATACAACCCCCAAACATACAGATTTTATGAGGAACAGAACAGCAAAATGAAGCAAAAATAAAATGCTGTGTTACCGCCATGTGTTTTACTGTCAAGTCTTGACCCCAGGACCCTAGGCACTACAGTCAAAGCAACATACCACTATGCCAAATAAGCGGTTTCTTGAAGCACAGGAAGACTGCAACTTAAAGGGTTATCATTTAGTGAATTCAGTTCTCACCATAGCTCTCAATGTTTTAGCACAAAACACCTAGACAAAGCCAATAATAGGGGAATACAGCCCCCCAAACATATTCAGTGAATTCAGTTCTCACTGTAGCTCTCAACCTGTTAGCACAAAAAAACCTGGACAAAGCCAACAATGATCTTATAAACAGAAAATTGCTAGAATAAAAGGTTTTGTGTTACCATGTGCTTTCTGAAGAACATGAAGTCTGAAATTCAAATGCCAATCATTATTTTCCAGAAAACCACCAATTTTTGTGAGGAACAGAACAGCAATATGAAACAAAAAATAAAATGCTGTGTTACTGCCATGCATTTCACTGCCAAGTCTTGTCTTGAACCCATGACCCTGTACACTACAGTCAGAGCAATATACCACTATGCCACAGCTGCTTCTTGAATGATAGGAAGACTGAAAGTTAAATGGCTATCATTTAGTGAAGTCAGTTCTCATCATAGCTCTCAACGTCTTAGCACAAAACACAAAGATAAAACCAATAATGGGGGAATACAGCCTCCTAAACATATTCAGTGAATTCAGTTCTCACCGTAGCTCCCAACCTGTTAGCACAAAAAGACTGGACAAAGCCAACAATGATCTTATAAACAGAAAATTGCTAGAATAAAAGGTTTTATGTTACTATGTACTTTCTGAAGAATATGAAGTCTGAAATTCAAATGCCTGTCATTATTTTCCAGAAAACTACAGATTTTATAGGGAACAGAACAGCAATATGAAGCAAAAATAAAATTCTGTATGACCATCATCTGTTTCACTGCCAAGTCTTGATTTGAACCTGGAAGCCTGTACATTATAGTCAGAGCAACATACCACTATACCAAATCAGCTGTTTCTTGAAAGATAGCTAGACTGAAACTTAAATGGCTATCATTTAGTGAATTCACTTCTCACCATAGCTCTCAACTTCTTAGCACAAAACACCTAGACAAAGCCAATAATGGGGGAAATACAGCTCCACAAACATATTCAATGAATTCACTTCTCACCGTAGCTCTCAACCTGTTAGCACAAAATACCTGGACAAAGCCAACAATGATATTTATTAATTGCTAGAATAAAAGGTTTTGCGTTACCATGTACTTTCTGAAGAATATGAAGTCTGAAATTCAAATGCCTGTAATTATTTTCCAGAAAAGCATAAATTTTATGAGGAACAGAACAGCAATATGAAGCAAATATAAAAGGGTGTGTTAATGCCATGGGTTTCACTGCCAAGTCTTGACTCGAACCCAGGACCGTGTACATTACAGTCAGACTATCATACCACTATGCCTGAACAGCTGTTTTGTGAAGGATAGGATGATTGAAACATAAATGGCTATCATTTAGTGAAGTCAGTTCTTACCATAGCTCTCAACTTCTTAGCACAAAACACCTAGATAAAGCCAGTAATGGAGGAATACCGCCTCCCAAACATATTCAGTGAATTCATTTCTCACCGTAGCTCCCAACCTGTTAGCACAAAAAGCCTGGACAAAGCCAACAATGATCTTATAAACAGAAAATTGTTAAAATAAAAGGTTTTATGTTACCATGTACTTTCTGAAGAATATGAAGTCTGAAATTCAAATACCTGTCATTATTTTCCAGTAAACTACAGATTTTATGAGGAACAGAACAGCAATACGAAGCAAAAATAAAATGCTGTGTTACTGACATGCGTTTCACTGCCAAGTCTTGACCTGGGGACCTTAGGCACTACAGTCAAAGCAACATACCACTATGCCAAATCAGTGGTTTCTTAAAGCACAGGAAGACTGAAACTTAAATGGTTATCATTTAGTGAATTCAGTTCTCACCATAGCTCTCAACTTCTTAGCACAAAACACCTAGACAAAGCCAATAATGGGGGAAATACAGCTCCCCAAACATATTCAGTGAATTCAGTTCTCACCGTAGCTCTCAACCTGTTAGCACAAAATACATGGACAAAGCCAACAATGATCTTATAAACAGAAAATTGTTAGAATAAAAGGTTTTGTGTTACCATGTACTATCTGAAGAATATGAAGTCTGAAATTCAAATGCCTGTCATTATTTTCCAGAAAGCCACAGATTTTATGAAGAACAGAACAGCAATATGAAGTAAAAAATAAAAGGGTGTGTTAATGCCATGGGTTCCACTGCCATGTCTTGACTCGAATCCAGGGCCTTGTGCATTACAGTCAGAGCATCATACCACTATGCCTAATTAGCTCTTTTGTGAAGGATAGGATGATTGAAACTTAAATGGCTATCATTTAGTGAAGTCAGTTCTCACCATAGCTCTCAACCTCTTAGCACAAAACACCTAGCTAAAGCCAATAATGGGGGAATACAGCCCCCAAACATATTCTGTGAATTCAGTTCTCACCGTAGCTCCCAACCTGTTAGCACAACAAGCCTGGACAAAGCCAACAATGATCCTATAAACAGAAAATTGCTAGAATAAAAGGTTTTGTGTTACCATGTACTTTCTGAAGAATATGAAGTCTGAAATTCAAATGTTTGTCATTATTTTCCAGAAAACTACAGATTTTATGAGGAACCGAACAGCAATATGAAGCAAAAATAAAATGCTCTGTTACCGCCATGCGTTTCACTGCCATGTCTTGACCCCAGGACCCTAGGCACTACAGTCAAAGCAACATACCACTATGCCAAATCAGCAGTTTCTTGAAGGATAGGAAGACTGAAACTTATATGGCTATCATTTAGTGAAGTCAGTTCTCACAATAGCTCTCAACTTCTTAGCACAAAACACTTAGACAAAGCCAATAATGGGGGAATACAGCCCCCCCCCCCCAAACATATTCAGTGAATTCAGTTCTCACTGTAGCTCTCAACCTGTTAGCACAAAAAACCTGGACAAAGCCAACAATGATCTTATAAACAGAAAATTGCTAGAATAGAAGGTTTTGTGTTACCATGTACTTTCTGAAGAATATGAAGTCTGAAATTCCAATACCTATTATTGATTTCCAGAAACCACAGATTTTATGAGGAATATAACAGCAATATGAAGCAAAAGTTTCACAAGTGGTGGTGGGTAGGGAATTCAAACTTGTGCTACATACCTCCTAAGGTAAAGGGTTTGAGACTAGCCAATACCAGCTATATTTCCTGAGTTCTTGTAGTCACTGGGGCATTACACACACACACACACACACACACACACACACACACACACACACACACACACACACACACACACACACACACACACATATATGTTTCCTCTACTCCTGCATATAGCCTGCCTAATGCTCAGGTCTTCCTCTTTCTGTCACATTTCAATCCCTCACAGACTGCAAGATCCTAAGGCTCTTCTAACTTCTTCTCTCCTTCTCTATTTCTATACCATATCCTTAAGCTACTGCTCAGGCTTTATTGCTTCTATTCCTCTTAACTCTCTCGCTATCTATCTGCATCACTAACTTTCTGGCTGCTATTTAATTAACTGAAACTAACATTCTATTTTGCTTGTACTATTACAGTCAATGTCACACAATGCACTACCTCCGTACTACTTTTTTGGACAATGTCTGTATCATGTATGGTGAGAGTGACTATTATTGTCTGTGGTGTTTTAACTGTATAGAATTGTCTAGATGTGTAGTAATATATTTCAACATCTTGCAGCAGTTTGTTCTTTCAACTTAGTTTTTGTATAGTATTTCTAATGTAATTTTTATTGTAATGGATTATACAGTATTTGTATTCTATTGTATGTGGAGCTTTTCTCCCAGGTTCTCTGCTGAAAATGGGTTCTGTAGACCCAATCAGACCACCCCAGTAAACAAATGTCAAACAAATGTCAAATAAATAAATAAATAAATAAATTGCCAGACCTGTTGTAGTATGTCTGTGTAGGTCTGGTGGGGGCTGTTCACCATTGCCATCATTTGGGAGCCTTATCCCAGCCTTTCTTTATGGTCATCTGCACTTGTTTTGCTGTGTGAGGCTGGTGGGGTGTATTTGACCCTCATTGACATCCATGTGTGTGACCTATTAACACCAACAGTTATTTCGGCTATGATATGTACTGCGATGGGTGGCGGCTGTCACCTCCTGTAGTGCTGGCTAGTATGTTGACACCAGTATTTGTTGTGAATTTCCTGCTGTCCCATATAGCTGTCTGCTGCTATCCCATTCAGACACCCAGTTCCCTTGCATGCTTGCATCCATATCTTACATACAACTATGAGAACATACTACTGCATTCAGTAATTGATAGGAAGGGTGACTTACCTTGTTGCTGGCCCAGTATTGAGGCTGGTGCTGGAGGGCTGACTATGTTGGATGCATGTAGTACACTCCCTATACATTATAAAGCACAGGTAGTGTCATGTTTGGTATCGGAGAGAGGTATCAGTCCCTGGGTCCCTACAGTGTCAGTGTGTGTGCTATGCATTGCCTCTTTGCCAAGGCCTGGGCATACTGGGCACACCTTCTTCTGCCTACAGGGGCAGGCTCAGGATGTTCCTATTCTGAGTCCCTCTGTGCCTGTGCTGGGCTTGGCAATGGTGGGGGGCTGTGTGGCCCTTCCCCGTGCTGCTCCTGCTGCAGCTGTTTCTGCAGGATCATATTGTGTAGCATGGCACATACTATGAACATTTGTGTACATGTAGTTGGAGAGTACGGCAAGGCTCCACCAGATATGTCAAGGCAGCAGAACCGTGACTTGAGCATCCCAAACACACGCTCTACAATGATTCTGGTTTGTGCATGTGCCTCATTATGGTGTTCTTGTTCAGGTGTGTGTGCATTTCTGATGGGTGCCACTGTTCACTGGTCCAGTGCAAGCCAGCATCCCCCACTAGATGGCCATATGGGATGTCCCCACTGGCAAATGCATGATAGTGCTGTAAGCAATGCCAGATGTGGGAGTCGTGATAGCTTCCAGAGCTGCCAGCATACACATTCATGATAATGCCCTGGGCATCGCACATGACCTGGCAGTTGATGGAGGGGAAGCCCTTGCAGTTTTTGTAGACCCTACCCCACTCACTGGGTGGTGCTTTGTTGTAGATGTGCATGCAGTCTATATCACCAACTACCTCAGGGTATTCTGCTATATGGTGGAAGAGATGCATACTTCTGGTCAACACCTCACGGGTGGTGGGGAAATAAATGTGCTCATTGGCATGTGGTGTCATGGCATCCAGGGACTGGTGGAGTACCTTGGATGCTGATGCCTGTGCGACCCCCATGATATCCCCAGTTGGTCTTTGGAAGGTACCCGTGGCTAGTATCCTTAAGTCTAGACATACCTTGCTGTCCACTGGGATGGATTCCCCGCTATTAGTTCTGTGTGTGAGGTGTGGCCGGCAGAGCTCAACAATTTGCTGTAGAATGTCCCTGTCCACTCTATAGTGCTCCACTATCTCCAGCTCATGTAGGCCCTGGTAGGTTACCCTGGGTCTGTACACTCTCCTCCTCCTCAATGTGTGTTGGTTGTCAGCATTCTCCTCCTCACCACCCTAGTCTCTAGCACATATTGATGGAGTAAAGCAGCAGCAGCCTCTAACATTTTTAGTTAGTTTTGCCAGTTAAAAATCCTCCGTCTGTGTACACTGGTGGTGTAGAGTTTGTGGGGAAAACCTGTCTGTAGGGTGTTTGCATAGTTTATAGTAGTGTGCTGGGTTGCTGCATGTGTATTTGGCTGATTTTGATACATTCCACCTGCCAGCTATGCTAGTTCTCCTTGATTGCCTTCCTACTGCTGTTTCCCCTACATCCAGTCTGCAAGGTGTTTGCATAGTTTATAGTAATGTGCTGAGCTGCTGCATGTGTATTTGGCTGATTCTGATACATTCCAGCTGCCAGCTATGCTAGTTCTCCTGGATTGCCTTCCTACTGCTGTTTCCCCTACATCCAGTCTGCAAGGTGTTTGCATAGTTTATAGTAGTGTGCTGGGCTGCTGCATGTGTATTTGGCTGATTCTGATACATTCCACCTGCCAGCTATGCTAGTTCTCCTGGATTGCCTTCCTACTGCTGTTTTCCTTTCCCAGTTCCTCCCTATTTAAGCCCCGAGGCCCGTCATGCATACCCAGTGCTGAAATGTAAACAGTACTGCCATTTCCTCTTTTTTTTTTTTTTTTTTTGTTTATGTTTAAAACCCAGTGCTCAGCACACACACCCGTTTAGGCTATGTACACACTGCTCAGGCACATCTGATACTCCCCCTTCCTTAGCTGTGCTTAGCTAAGAGCAAACATGGGCCACAGTGCCCCAATGAGCTTACAGCAAGCATGACACACCCCTTATGCAGTCATCCATCTCTTAGACTTGCACTTTTGTATTGCTGTACCTACACGGTTAGGTGCAAGCTGACACTTTGAAGAAATCTGTGATTCAGTATAACTCCCCTCATTTGCATACCCCAGTGTGTAGGTTGTTAGTTACTGCACCAAAACAGACCCTTTCCCCATGACAACCAGTGCTCCCTGGTATTGTTTACATTCTGCATGCCATTGACTATAATGGCAAAATGCAGAATTAACTTACAATTGACTTTTCTCATTTTTTTAAAATTTTCGGCACAATCCTGTTTGCGCGCCGCTGCCCTAAGCTTAAACGGCTCAGATCGGCCAAAACAATGCTTAATTAAAAAAAAAAAAAAAAAAAAAAACAGTTTTTAATGCCAATGGCCTTATATTTGGCCATTGACATGTGTATTAAACATGATACATGCTTTTATACGAGCTGTCATGCCTCCGTTTTGTCAGATGCAGAAATGTATTTGGTTACTAGCTGAATACATTTCTGCACTGACACTGTTCTAACACGGAGACCTGGGAGCTTGCTGGATCACAAAATTACCTCATTTTCATGGTTTTCACCAGCAAATGAGGTGATTTGCATATTTGCCAGTTTTCCATGCAGGAACAGTCTAGGACTGGTCGTGCACGTGAAAACGGCACTATCCTGGATCCCTCGGCGACCATTTTCTGTGCAGGAGCTCCTACACTGTTCCTTCATGGAAATTTCAGCTTCCTGAATCCTGGAGGAAATGTATTAATAGTGTGGAGTATTTTTTTTAAATATTGTTATTGGTAAACAAGGAGATATTTTGGATGACTGGTAGCTAGGTGTCTCTTGTTTTGCAGAACATGTCTGATTTTATCTAATATGCTTGCCCCATCCCTTATAAGTTTTTTTGATCTCCTGTTAAACCTAAGATAACAGTCAAAAATCCACTCTGCTACAGGCCCCATGAAGGCTCAGTGTCTCTTCAACCTAACACCACTCTTAAGTATTCAACTGCGGTACCACCTTTAACATTCTTGTAAGAAAAGCGCAGTCCGGGTCTGAACTGTCTGCAAACAGCTACAGTTAACTTTGAGTATGTGTCTACCTGTTTGAGCCAATATTCGTTTTCCCCTGGAGAGCACTCTGCTTCCACTTTGTCTTATTCCCTTCTGTTAGCAAATACTATCCATAACTGATCAATACTGTGTGTTTGTTAATTTAAACTATGACCACAGTAGCCTTCTGATACAAGGTTATCCTGTTTTTCCACCTGAGAAATTAAGAAATGATTTACAGTTTCAGAGCAGTCCTTGGTCAATTGTGATTGTTTCTTAACACATACTTGTCTTTGCTTTGTGATTGTTTCCAGCCCACTCATACAAGCAACTAACAGGGTCTCTACCCACTTCGCTCCCCACCCTGCAGCAGCAGCCCCACACACACACACACACACACACACACACACACACACACACACACACACATATCTTCCACTTTCTCTTATTCCCTTCTGTTAGCAAATAGTATCCATAACTGATCAATACTGTGTGTTTGTTAATTTAAACTATGACCACAGTAGCCTACTGATACAAGGTTATCTTGTTTTTCCACCTGAGAAATTAAGAAATGACTTACAGTTTCAGAGTTTCAGAGCAGTCCTTGGTCAATTGTGATTGTTTCTTAACACATACTTGTCTTTGCTTTGTGATTGTTTCCAGCCCCCTCATATGAGCAACTAACAGGGTCTATACCCGCTTCGCTCCCCACCCTGCCCCAGCAGCCCCCCCACTACCACACACACACACACACACACACACACAGACACATCTTCCACTTTCTCTTATTCCCTTCTGTTAGCAAATAGTATCCATAACTGATCAATACTGTGTGTTTGTTAATTTAAACTATGACCACAGTAGCCTACTGATACAAGGTTATCCTGTTTTTCCACCTGAGAAATTAAGAAATGACTTACAGTTTCAGAGCAGTCCTTGGTCAATTGTGATTGTTTCTTAACACATACTTGTCTTTGCTTTGTGACTGTTTCCAGCCCCCTCATACGAGCAACTAACAGGGTCTCTACCTGCTTCACTCCCCACCCTGCTCAACAGCCCCCCACCACCACACACACACACACACACACACACACACACACACACACACACACACACACACACACACACACACACACACACACACATCTTCCACTTTCTCTTATTCCCTTCTGTTAGCAAATAGTATCCATAACTGATCAATACTGTGTGTTTGTTAATTTAAACTATGACCACAGTAGCCTACTGATACAAGGTTATCCTGTTTTTCCACCTGAGAAATTAAGAAATGACTTACAGTTTCAGAGCAGTCCTTGGTCAATTGTGATTGTTTCTTAACACATACTTGTCTTTGCTTTGTGATTGTTTCCAGCCCCCTGGTACGAGCAACTAACAGGGTCTCTACCCGCTTCGCTCCCCACCCTGCCCCAGCAGCCCCCCCACCACACACACACACACACACACACACACACACACACACACACACACACACACACACACACACACACACATCTTCCACTTTCTCTTATTCCCTTCTGTTAGCAAATAGTATCCATAACTGATCAATACTGTGTGTTTGTTAATTTAAACTATGACCACAGTAGCCTACTGATACAAGTTTATCCTGTTTTTCCACCTGAGAAATGAAGAAATGACTTACAGTTTCAGAGCAGTCCTTGGTCAATTGTGATTGTTTCTTAACACATACTTGTCTTTGCTTTGTGATTGTTTCCAGCCCCCTGATACGAGCAACTAACAGGGTCTCTACCTGCTTCGCTCCCCACCCTGCCCCTAGCTGCCCCCCCCACCACACACACACACACACACACGCACACACACGCACACACACGCACACACACACACACACACACACACACACACACACACACACACACACACACACACACACACACACACACACACACACACACACACACACACACACACACACACACACACACACACACACACACATCTTCCACTTTCTCTTATTCCCTTCTGTTAGCAAATAGTATCCATAACTGATCAATACTGTGTGTTTGTTAAATTAAATTATGACCACAGTACTACTGATACAAGGTTATCCTGTTTTTCCACCTGAGAAATTAAGAAATGACTTACAGTTTCAGAGCAGTCCTTGGTCAATTGTGATTGTTTCTTAACACATACTTGTCTTTGCTTTGTGATTGTTTCCAGCCCCCTCATACAAGCAACTAACAGGGTCTCTACCTGCTTCGCTCCCCACTCTGCCCCAGCAGCCCCCCCACCACACACACACACACACACACACACACACACACACACACACACACACACACACACACACACACACACACACACACACACACACACACACACACACACACACACACACACACACACACACACACACACACACACACACATCATCCACTTTCTCTTATTCTCTTCTGTTAGCAAATAGTATCCATAACTGATGAATACTGTGCGTTTGTCAATATAAACTATGACCACAGTAGCCTACTGATACAAGGTTATCCTGTATTTCCACCTGTGAAATTAAGAAATGACTTACAGTTTCAGAGCAGTCCTTGGTCAATTGTGATTGTTTCTTAACACATACTTGTCTTTGCTTTGTGATTGTTTCCAGCCCCCTCATACGAGCAACTAACAGGGTCTCTACCCACTTCGCTCCCCACCCTGCCCCCTATTCCCTCCCGCCCCCAGTGGTCCCACCTTTATTGCACTCAAACCTCTCCCATCTTTCCAATAGCCAACCACAGCGCTAACCCAACCCTACCTCCTCCATCTTCCCACTACTATCACATCTCCTCAACTAACATGTACAAGCATACCTTTCCTATGCTCACTGCATATCTTACATCCTACCAAAGCTCCATCATGCCCCCACTCAACCACTACCACTGTACTACTACTCACACCACCACTCATGTCTCACCCACACTCAGCTCCCCTCCCACCAGCTCAAGAACCATCCCTATGCACCCCCCACATATTCTCCCAGCTGTATTACTCAAACATCAAGCATCCCTTCAATTTAACATAGTAACCCTCCCAACATACCTATTACCCACAGAGCACAATCATAAAGCTTCCCTTATAAACAAACACATTCAAAAACTGAGAAAGCTAATAATCTCATGCATATCAAAACTAGCTCTAAGTGGAGACATCCACCCTAACCCTGGCCCTACCATCTCCAACCCCAATCGTCATAATTAGACTAGAAACCACAACTTCTCCAATATTACAGCCAATAGAAAGCCAAGTGACTTCCTTCTACTAAGTCTAAATATTAGAAGTATATCCAACAAAATCCATTAACTCCATGCCACCATAGACTTGTACTCCCCAGATATAGTCATCCTGACAGAAACCTGGCTAAAACCTCACATTACCAGTGAGCAAATACTCCCTACAGGTTACGTCATACTAAGAGTAGACCGGCTAAACAAAAAAGGAGGTGGTGTAGCTATAATATTTAAACAGCATCTAAACATCCAGATCTTAAAATCATCCGCTCCACAAATAGGCAATGAAGAAATAATATATACCAACCTCAAAATTAACCAAAACAAAACCATCAACATAATTGGATGCTACTTCCCACCTGGCCAAAACATCCCTCCACTAGAAAACCTCCTCAGCTGGTCTACCCACCATCTCCCCCAAGAAACTATCATCTTAGGTGATTTTAATATTGACTGGCAATCCTGTTCTGGCAACAATCCAACTCATCATGTACACCTTCATGGCTTCACCCAACTAGTCCAGTCACCAACCAGGATAAATAAAAACTCCAGCAAGCACACTACCCTGGATTGGATACTAGTCAGTAAGAGTCCTCAGTCATATATAACAGGCTGCTTATCAGATAGCCTCAGTGATCACTCCCCAACATTCCTACTCAAAAATACCTATACCAAGCTAAACCTGTCATCTACTGTCAAATACGTAAAAAACTAAACTTTAACCCACTCACATTCATATCATCCCTCAAAGAATGTAACTGGCATCCTCTAAAGTACCTCAGTCTAGATGACGCAGTTGAATTTTTTAATACTACCTTCCTGAACATCCTTAATTACCATGCCCCCATAAGACTTTCCAGAACCAAAGCACAACCCACCCCATGGCTACAGAAAACCACTAAGTCAGAAATGAAAAACAGAGATAAAGCCTGGGAGTACTGGCGCAAACCAAACCCCCCTCAGCTAGACAGAAATTCCTAGAACTACGCAATAAAGG
Source organism: Protopterus annectens (assembly GCF_019279795.1). Taxonomy (NCBI): domain Eukaryota; kingdom Metazoa; phylum Chordata; order Ceratodontiformes; family Protopteridae; genus Protopterus; species Protopterus annectens. The sequence continues at coordinate 810,551,658 of NC_056745.1, forward strand.
CAAAAAGCTAATAAAACAGGACAAGTTCCAATACTACCAGTCTGCCCTAGACTCCTCACAACACAGCCCCAAACAATCCTGGTCCTGCATAAACTCCATCCTCCACCCAGGTAAAGTCAGTACCCCTCCTCCTAACATCCCTCACTCCTCAGAAATATTGCTACCTCATTTAACACACACTTCACCCAAACCTTACTATCACCAGCTAAGCATCACAACCCCCCTCCCCTACAACACACACCTTCAACTAGTAATCTCCCCACTGCCTTCTCTTTTTCTCCTGTACCTACCTCCAACATAAAAAAATCTTAACTAAACTTAAACCCATCAAATTAGCAGCAGACAACCTCCCAAGTGAATACCTACAAATCGCAGCTGATGCTCTGGCCTACCCAGTATCCATCTTGATTAACCGATCTCTGTCAGAAAGTTGCATTCCCACACTGTGGAAAGTATTACATATAATTCCCCTCTACAAAGGTGCACCCTCCACAGAACTAACCAATTACTGCCCCATAGCTATTCTCTCTCCACTCTCCAAAATACTAGAGAGATGCATACACTCTCAGGTCTCAGACTACTTCCTTACTAACAACCTCCTTTCCAGTACTCAGCATGGTTTCCGACCAAACCATAGCACCACCACTGCCTTACTCTCCTTTACTAACTCTATCCTTCAGCATAAAAACAATGGCTATCTCTCCTCTGCTACTTTCCTAGACCTATCTAAAGCATTTGACATGGTCCCACACAAACAACTTATCTCTGTCCTCAATAACCTATCATTCTCACAATCAGTCACCAACTAGTTTCAGAGTTACCTGTCTGACCGCCAACAATCCATTGTATGGCAGAATGACATATCTCCCCAACTACCTGTCTCCATAGGGGTTTCCCAAAGATCCATCCTTGGACCCCTACTCTTCTCTGTTTACACCAATAATCTAGCCTCTGCCACCAAACATGGCACACTCATACAATACGCAGATGACTCGACCATCATCTGCTCAGCCCAGTCCCTACCCAAACTGCAAAAAGTCACACAGGAAGCCTTTTCCTCTGTTGAAACATGGCTATCCGATGCCCAATCAATACTCAACCCAAACAAAACTAAACTACTCATCTTCCAACCCACCAAACATACTCAAAACAACTCTCACTTTAACATCACAGCAAAAGACAACACCACTATATACCCAACTGAACACACCAAATTGTTAGGAGTGGAAATAGACAATAAACTAAAATTTGACATTCACATATCCATGACCATAAAAAAAGTTCACAAAAAACTAGGAGCGTTATACAGAAATAAGCAATTTCTTACCAAAGCAGCAAAGATTTCAATAGCAAATTCCCACCTTATCTCCACCCTACTTTATGCCTCTCCAATATATACCAACCTAAGGCAATGTGATCTAAACAAGCTAGAGACCTGCTACAACAAAATCGCCAAATTCGCCACAGGGGCATCCTACTGTAGTCACCACTGTCTCTCACTTGCTGAACTGGGCTGGCTTGAACTCCCTCACCTCCTTCAGTGGTATCAACTCTCACTCGCCCACAAACTAGTAAACCATCCACTAAATGTCCCATCCCTCCAGAATCTACTCCAACCCTATCGCACCACCAGACCACTAAGATTCAGCAACAAAAATCACTTGCAGATCACTAAAGCCAATAACTCTGCTGATGAAGCACTATTCTCTTGCACCATAGCCAAATTATGGAACTCACTCCCACCCACAATTACCTCCGTACCATCATGCACCCACTTCAAAACTTTACTAAAAGTGCACCTAAAAACATGCTGGCTATGCCCTTGCAACTCCCACTCTAATATCATCCACCCCATCCAACCACTGCCTTTCTTTCCACTCCACTAACTACCTTGATTATAGCAAGCTCAGATGCTCATAAGCCTAGTACTTATTATACAGCAGGAACTTCTCATTGTTACATTTGTTAAGGCCTGTTATGTACTTCACAGATAAAGATTCTAGTTGTCTACTGATGTACTATGTTCTTCATCTGTAAATATGTTGTAAGTAATTGCTATGTTAAATTGTTAATCGCTATGTAATCAAATGTAACTACTGTCTGTTTATTTTACTGTGGAGCTTTTCTCCCTGGGCCTCCGCTGAAAATGGACCTACATCCAGTCGGACACTCCCAGTCAACAAATTTAAATAAATAAATAAATAAAAATGCTAGACATTGGAGTTCCATGATTCTTATTCCTCAGAAAATGTTTGTTGATGGAAAAACTTGTTCTACTAAGAAAATTCTAGTAAAATGAAAAAATGCTTGCCTGTTTATGGGGCTATGACTAATGACTGCTCTTTGCTCATTATTCTGATTTTACAGTGTTTAGTGAAGGATATGAAATACTTTAATGTGTGTCTACTTTTTCTATGGAACTAGGCTGAAATACAATACACAGCCATCATTGTAACTATAATTACTGGGTGGAAGTTGTCATCAGAAAGTTACTGACTCTATTGTTTCCTCGGTTTAAACAGTCTCTGTCTTAGCAGGAGTAATGTGCATTCACAACATTACTTTGATATTTGTGAAGCAACTTTGAACACTTTAATGTATTTGCATAGAAGTTCAAAGAGCAGAAATACAATACATGACCATCATTTTAACACAACCATTTGATGTGTTCACAGAACTTGCTATAATTTGTGGATGGGGGTTGGAGCTGTATAGTGAAAGTAAGTGTCCCTCTTGTTGCTTGCTCATTTTAAATAGTCACTATCTGGTATTGCAGGACTAGTGTGCATTTGTGGGACTTAAAATGTACTGTTTTAACCTGATATCTCTGATATGCAAAGAAAAAGTTATAATTGTTGGTATGTCTGTAGAAGAAAATAAACAGCTGCCTGCTGCTGCTTGCTTGTTACTCAGGGTTTGTAGGAAAATATAAAATGTCTGAAGCAACCTGGAGTACTTTAATGCATTGCAACTGTTTGTGTGGAGCAAAGATGCACCACATTACAAGGCTTCTCTCTTTTATAAAAATAAAAAGTCTGATTTGTACAGAGAAATGACTAAAACTACCAAATAGGAGTTGTAGGCATGAAAGTAACTGACCCTATTCTGATTTCCTCAGTTTAAATGGTCTTTCATGTGTTGAATGAATGAATGAATACAGCAAAACACTGGAAATGTAAAACAAACTGTGAGAAAAAGAAGAAAAAAGAAGAAAAAAGTAATGAAAGGCTAGGCCAGGATGGGTGGAGCATGGGGATACTGGGTGATGTGCAGGGTAGGGGAGCCATGGAGCCCTTCACCTAGAGTGCCAGTTCAGCTGAGGCTGGCTCTGCTATTTATTGATGGCTGAGATGAACATCAATGTACCTTGAAACTAGTATTGTAAATGATATTTAAACTGTACGAATGCCAGTTTCAAACATTATTAGTATTTGGTCTTCTTGCCTTGTAGTGGAGATTTAAAGCTGTCATCACGTGTACTAATTGTTTTATTACAAACTGCATTATATTTTCTGTTTCTCTTGCGATTGTTTAACTATAACAAGTACTGACTTAGAAGTAAGAATAGTTCAGTTTTTATCTTTTGATTCTAGGGACAGTACAACCCTTGCTGGAACAGAAAAATAATATGTTACAGTATATATTTATAAAAAATATATTGCAACAGACCATTTTACTTGGTCTATAGAGGAACAGAAGCTAACCAGGGAATTTTAGAGTGATTTTATTGATATACCTAATGGCCTTTCCTCTTTAAACCAATTTGAGTCAAACTTGGTGAGTTTACAAGTCTGCTCAAATGGCTGCCACAATTGTATAAAACCTCGGGAATAAATCTATATGTCAGTCTTGGTAATGTTTCGTGTCTATTTATATATAGGCATAGGCTCATAGGCAAGTACTAGGCTATCTGCCCAAGGGCATTTATAAGCCTAGCCAGAATGTTTGCTTTCGCCCTCCCCCCTTAGATTAGTTCCCTGTGCCTCTGTCCAGCAGAGCTATTAGTTCCCTGCGCCACTGTCCAGCAGAGCCACTGCAGTGATCCCCGGGGTAAATTTTCTGTTTCCCATCCACCAGTCAAGGTTTCTCTTGAAGAGTGTTTGGGAGGGGCTTTGCCTGATGTATACTGGAATCCTGTTCCAAAGCATGGGGAGTCTCTGGGATAGGAATCTATCCCTCCAGCATGTCCTATTTATCATTGTGGTGAGATTTATATCTCTAGAGCGTGTGGCTCTCCAGGATTTGTTTTTTTTTGTAGGTGGAGCATGCCCATCAACTCTGGGTTGGACAGAGCCTTTTATGTCAGGCAGAGATTACCTCTGATTAAGTAAGCGGTATGCAACAGAGTACAGCTTGAGTTTCTTGAGTCAGGCTGCATAGGGCATCTGAGGCCAGTAACCCTCTTGGTGAGGTACTTTTGTTGTCTTTCCAGCTGTTGTAGGTGTCTTGTAAGGTACATCCCAAATGGGGCGTTGTATTCTATGATGGGTCTAATGAATGATGAGTAGAGAGACACAATAACCGCTTTTGTTCTAGATGCAAACCCTTTTGCGATTAGGTGGGCCACATAGGATTTTCTAACCACCTTGGCAATATGATTATCAAAGGAGAGATTACTATCTACTTGGGTCCCCAGATCCCTTATCTAGCTATATATCTATGTACAGCACAGTTGTGTAAGAAAATTTACCATAACAACAGATGTTCAAATGGGTTTACCTTCATGTGTGCGTTTTGCACAAGGGCGAACAGCAGATGTCCCAAAGGACGTTTGCAAAGTTTGCAAACATCGATCAGAAAAATGTTTGAATGTGCAATGAGTGAATGCACAGTGACATTCGCTCATTGCAGATTTGGCATTCTGGGGCAGATTGCACTATAGTGGGGATTGGAAAATGGTCCCTTTCCCCACTGTAGTATGATCTTGGAGTTAGAATATTAAAGTGGGGGTGTGTGGGGGTGCAGGGGGGCTTACCCCCCTGCTTTACACTTCATTATATTTTCTTTTCAACATTTATGTTCGAAAATCAGCTAATCTGTTTTTTGATTTGCTGATTTTCGAACATTGGAAACTGTCGTTTTGATTTCCGTTGTTACGATTCGCTCATATGCATTCAATCGCACTAGTGTGTTTCGCCTTTGTAAAGGTAAACCATTCAAATGATCACTGGCACAGTAGCCTTAACTGTATGGATTCTATCCTGCCAAGGATATAACAGCCAGTCAGCTTTCCAAGCTTCAGGGCACCTTCTGCATTGTCAAACTGCTAGGCAGCTTGAGCTGAGCTCACTAATTTGTGCATCAAGTCATTCAGAGCTTTCCTTCAAATGGAGAAAAGGATGCTGAGCCCTGAAAGCACAATTTTTGGAGGAACAAAAAAAAAAAAAAAAAACACCCTGGTATTAACAGCATGCCAAAAAACTACAGCAGTGTACAGCATACCAAAAAACTACAGCAGTGATCAATCGAACATATGGTAAGTTTACTTACACAACTGTATTATGTGCATTGTATTGATCACTGCTGCAGTAGCCTTAGCTATATGGGAAGATTACCCTAGCTTACATTTGGGAGGTGGAAAAATGTCATGGAGCGCAAGCAGAATGGACCTTGCAAAGCCTGATCTAGACCTAGAGAAGAAATCAGGGTTATAGTGCTTTGTAAAAGTATGTACAGAGGACCACATTGCTGCTTCTGGAATACTTCTGGAATCCAATGTTTTCCAAAAAGCCACAGAAAAAGTGAAGGCCCTGGCGAGTAGGCCTTGGCCCTGCCTGGAATAGTTTTGTTGTGGTGACTATAACAAAAGGTAATGGCCTTATATAAAAATTTTGAAATAGCCTATTTTGACAAAAGTGGTCCCTTCCTCTTATCTTCATAAGAAATTATCATTTGATCTGAAGATCCTTTCTCCCTCAGTTTTAGGGTTAAGGAGATAAAACAGAAGATGGACAGTTTGGCTTAAAGTAAACTTGGATACCACCTTAGGCATAAAATAAGGATTATTTCTCAAGAGAATCCTGTCTCTCTGGAAAATAAGTTAAGGTTGACACACCATAAGAGCCTGCAACTCAGATACTCCTTTTGCAGAGTTCAGGGCAATCGGTAAAATTGTTTTACATGATAAGAATCTGAGGTCAGCCAGGTTAGTTGGTTCAAATGGAACAGGTGTTAGCTTCCCTAACATAAAATTAAGATCCCAAGTAGAGCCACCAGTGTTCTTGGAGGCCTCTTATGAAAAACCCCTTTCAAAAGCATTTTGATATGAGACTGAATTAAAAGAGGAAGATCCAAGGGCAGACATGGTGAAATGTTTGATAAATAAATCTTAATAAAAGAGTACGAAAGGCCATAGAATAGTAACTTTCACAAATATTATAAAACCAGAGAACAACTAGCCCTGAATGGGTGCTGGTTAGGTTGCTTACACCAACTAGAAAACTTTTTCCAATTTCTAATATATGATTTTCTATTAGTAGGCTTTCTTACCTCCATTACTACCTGCTGCACACCCTCAATAAAGAGTTACCTAAAAAGAATTAAGACCCTATCATCCAGGCATTCAATTGAAGTTGATTTGTGTTGGGATGCATCAAGCACCATTGTGTGAGTATATCCAGTCTATGAGGAAGCTTGTGGTAATTGCCCCTAGCCATTTCCAAATGAAAGGGAGAGCTATGGTTGTCTGGGCCAGAAGGGAGTTATGACAATGATCTTATGGGATTCATTCGAAAACTTCAGAAGTACTCTGGATATTAGTGGAAAGGGTGGAAAAGCACACAGGAACATTCTTGTCCAAGGAAAAGTAAAGGCATCTGTCTTCCAGGCCTTTTTGCATGGAGTCTTGTAGCATAATCTTGCCATCAGAGAGGAGTCAAAAAGGCCTACTTGATGAACTCCCCACAGATGGATCAAATCTTGGAAGACCCCTGATGTAGTTTCCATTTGTGAGGATCTGCCCTTATCCTGTTCAGCTTGTCTGTCATGCAGTTTTGTTCTAACAGAACGTTGGATGCCTGTAGAGTGAGATTGTGCTGTGAAACTGTATTGCAAGCTAACATGGCTAATCTGCAGAGAGGGTACAACCTGGTTTGCCTTTGCTTGTTGATGTATCACGACTGTGGCATTGTCTATAACAACTTGAAGAGGTCACAGGGACCAAAGATGATTCAGAGAGTTGAGTGCCTTGATTAGGGCAAACATCTCTTTTATATTTATGTGCTTGTGTCTGTCCTTGGTGTACCACATTAATTGCACTATTATTATTATTCTTGAATCTGCTCCCCAAGCAAAGTCTGGGGTGCCTGTGGTGACTGACAGCTTTGAATCAGGGAGGGAAAGGGAGAGGCCTGGATTTGGGGATATCAGTTGTCTATACCAAGCGATTTCTTTTCTGGCATATCCCAGCATTGGGATTTGAAAAGACAAAGGGTGTTGGTGATGGGACTAAAGAGACTTCAGATGCTACTGTATCTTTCTCATGTGGAGTCTTACCAGTTGTATCATGAGAAACACTGGAGCCATGATACCCAAAATCCTGAGGTATTCCTTCGCAGTGACTGAAGTCTGAGTAGAAAACCCTAGAAACAGATCTAGATATAGGACTGTGGTGACCAGTTGACATCCCAGAAACACAATCCTGTGAGAAGGAATCAAGAAAGACTTTTGAATGATCTCTTGAAATCTCAGCTTGTGTAAGAGATCTCTCACCCAAGATAAAGATATTCCTAGCACTTTAAAAAAGGCTTCAGAGATAAGCAAGTCATCTAAATATAGAAAATGTGCATACCCTTTAGCCTGCAATGATCTATAACTGGAGTGAGACACTTTGTGAATACTCTTGGTGCCATGGATTGTCCAAAGGGCAAGGCAAAGAGCTGATAATGTGATCTATACACACAAAAGTTTAAGAAATGTCTGAAATCTGGGTGAATAGGAATGTGATGACAAGCATCTTTTAAATCTGTGGTGCTGCGTTAGCATTGTCGCCTCACACTTAGACGTTGCATGTTCGATTCTCAGCTAGAGCGTCTTCTGTGTGTCAACATGCATGAATGGGCATTCCTTCGCTGAAGGTTGTGCGTTAGGCCCAGCAAGCCAGCACGTAAAATTCTACTGCCAATCATTAGCGGACCGGAGTTCCGCTGTGGCAACCCCTAACTGGGAAAAGCTGAAAGACAGAAGACCAAGAAACTTGAGTGAGGAAGAAGAGATAACAGGTTGTGAAGTGAGATAATTTAAACTATGGGCAGTATTACAGGCAGATTTAGGAAAGAAAGACACAGAACTGATCTTTTTTGGCACTAAAAATATCCTTGAATAAAAGCCCTTTCCCACCTGAGAAGGAGGAGCTAGTTCTAGCTCTCTATGGGACAGCATGTGGTAAAGGACAGGTGGAAATAAAAAAGACTGGTCTGGTCTGGAGGGTGAGCAAGTACCCCCTGGAAAAGAAGAAGTTGCTCCCTTTACCATCTCTAACCTTAATGAATGATCTTCAGAACCCATTTGTCTGACACTTATCTGTTACTATAGAGAAAAGTGGAGATCCTGACTTTTCTCGAAGACAAAAGGGACGCCAAGGTGGTAGGGTGGAGCAAAGTCTGACTTTATACTTAGTTTTGGGAGTTTCCAGAATTTCTGTTGAACCCACATTGCCTTTTCTTCATAAACAACTGTTTACCTGCATTTTGTTGAGATATTGTTTCTTACCAAACCTGGATGAGGAGTTAGAGAATCCCTTAGAAAATCTGGAAAAGGAAGGATAACAAAATCTTAGAGATTTCTTGTATCAGCTTATCCCTTTCATCACAATTTTTGATCATTTCTGGAGCAGATTGTCCAAAATCTAAATATCTATCCAAAGGAAAGTTTAAAATCTCATTTTTAGCATCATCTGAGAGGTTCTGGGGATGCAGCTATTCAAACCTCCTCAAAACAGTACCTGTGGCCATAGCCCTAGAAGAAGTACCAACAGAGTCTTACACATATTGTGTGTATTGTGTACAATGAATAGTCACTTGAGCAATAGAGAAATGAAATTATTTAAACCAGATTTTTCCTTATAAGAAGAAACTGCAGACAACGTAGTTCTCATAATTTCACAATTACTCAGGACAGGACAGACTATAGCATATGACACTAGCAATTCAAAATTGTGAAAATCAAATTTGTACAAGTATACAAGTTTTACACATACCTATACATTTTCTCATACTTATCACAAAATGGATTGGAATTAACTAAGTGATTAGCAGCAGAAGGATTAACAAAGCTATAGCTGATGGATCAGGTTTGAGAAGAGTGTATAAATACTTAAAAGACTTGACAAACTGTATACATCCTATCAGACTTTTAAGACAAGCTGGCTGACCATTAGGACAATTGCAGACAAAACTGGAAGAATGGGTGCAGGTTCTGGAAATTCTTTCTGTAACTGTTCATAGTATTTTCTGAAGGACTAGAAAAGCTACGTGTTTTCCCACTGGAAACACTGGCACATGCTTGAAATAGTCTGAGAAAGAGAAAGCCTCTCAGGGAGAATCAGAAAGTGAGCTCTCCTATGAGTCTGAATCAAAAATCTAAAGAGAAAAAAAACTATATCTGTCCCTTCATCCCCTAGTCCAGATTTAGAATCTTGAAACTCTTTGGGAAAGGAAGTATCCCTCTTGATTTTACCAGAAACGGCCTTACAAGAAGGATCGATAGCCTGAATTAAACACTGAGTCAAACCCAGCAAACTACTCATTTCTTAGGAAATTTGAGGAGGAGTAAATACATGCTTAGTTTTCTGCTTCTTTTTGACTGGAAAATGGGGCCAACAGTGTTATTAGTTGCAGCAGCAGCTTCCCTAGGTATGGCCACAAAATTCTGACAAAGCAGGGAAGCCTTTTCTCATCTCTCTTCCAGGGCCAATAAGTGGCTCTCCCTTGCACAGTGAGGGAACCCCAACAAGTGCAGAAGATGTGGCTAACCACTGGTCTACAGTGGCTGTAGGTGCTACACCAGACAGATTCAGTGTAAAATATAACTGGTCTGAGGTACAACAAATTGCCACAGCAGAGTCACCCACCTGCAGATGAGGCAAATTGCTAGTCTGCTGTGGTGGCAAAGGCTGTTTGCTTAACTTTTTCTCTTTGTGGCTCAAAGAAGGACAGTTTACAATCACATGCTCAACAGTGGGAGGACAAGTTGAGCTGTGTGAACCCTACACTGTGAATGTTGGAATTCTGAGTACTGATATTACTGACTATCTGATCTTGTCACCCTTCTGAACCTATGTTAGAGCTTGATCCTGAGTCTGGAATGGTAGGCAGTTTTACCATTTGAAACAGTTTTGGGCTTGCTGGTATTTGGCATGTTGACTTTCTGGGAAAGGTTTCAGTGAATGGTCAACTTGACCTTCCAAGCATTGAGTATTCAATAGTAAACTCAAAGGACTGATCATGGGACTGATAGTGCATTCTATGGTCAAGCCAAAAATAGTGCCTCTTTCCCAGGAAAAGCAAGTAGCAAATGACAGTAAAATAAAAAGTTTTTAAAAGTCACCTTTTCCCCATTAAAACCCAATAAAAAGAACTTCACTAGCCTCATAAAGAAAAATAAATCCAATTTCTCCACAGAAAAAATGGTTTTCATTTACTCTAAGCAACAGTTACACTATTCTAGCACTAGCCCCATAAAGAAAAATAAACCTAATTTTATCCACAGAAAAAAATGGTTTTCATTTACTTTAAACAACAGTTAAACTGACAGGAAAAATAGTGCTTCTGGTTAAAAGTATATTACAGTCTTGTGACAATCCATTAAAACACAAACTCCTAGCTTAAAAATAACTTTTCTGAAGAGAAAAGTATAAATAATAAGCAAAATCATTAAATGGAGTTTTTTTCCCAGAGGGTACTTATCTGCCCAGCAAAGGAACAGCACAAACCAACCATCAATCCTCAAAAGCCTCACAGGTGCATACTCTTAGGCAGCAGGAAAGCTCTGAAGGGTTTAGCACACAAACTTGTATTTTAGTTAGCTAAGCTTGAGCTGCCTGACAGTTTGGGCACATAGAAGGTGCCCTGAAGCTTCGCAGGCTGGCTGACTGTTATATCCTTAGCAAGATATTACCCATGTGGCTAAGGCTGCTCCAGCAGTGATCAATATGGTGTGTGTGTATGTATATGTTTGTGTGTGTGTGTGTGTGTGTGTGTGTGTGTGTGTGTGTGTGTGTGTGTGTGTGTGTGTGTGTATGGTGAACGTATATATATATATATATATATATATATATATATATATATCAGATTATACTACTGAAATTGTTTACTGTTATCCAGCAAATATGATTTAGGTCACTACTTTTTTGTAAAGAACATTGAATAAAATTTAACTGCGATAAATGAATGAATGAATTAAATGCATGCACGCTATATCCAATGGAAACTAATGTTGTGCTTAGCGATACGTTGTTGAACTAAACCACCAGAAAACCTGCAGTGAATAATGTATGTCTGCATGTTATATTAAAGTGCTGCAGTGGTGCCTATGGGAAAAATATACTAATGATAGCCGCATGGTATGACTACACTTACAAACAGAGATTCTATATAGTACACCCCCACCATGGGAGCTATGACATAGCCAGAACCCTTCATTAGAATAATATGCAAATGTGTCCTGCTCCACTATTATGTACCAGTCTACTGAAACCTTCTAGAATTACTACTTACAGGATATTCAGATAGTACACTGCCAAAAGAATGCTCCACAAGATGTAATTTCTGAGTCCTATGATAAAGATATACAAATGCAAGGATAATGTCATTAAGGTAATGGATCAGGAAAACTACCAGGGCTTGCCAGAGAGAGGCTTTGGAATAGCTGATGGTTGGTGCAACTTAGTGAGATGGGACATATGTGAGCTGTTTACCTGCAGAGTAACATAACGGGAGGTGTATCAGACATCCAATGGTCAAGGTTTTCAAAGTATATACACAGACTGGCATGGCCCCACACACACACACACACACACGCACCCAAATACATGCACTAAAGGAATTGTATATCATTGACAACCTGTTACATTATGACAGCTGATAAGCAAGCAATAACTGACATAAGGTTAAAAATAATACAGCAACAGAACACTGACATAGCAATATCCTTTTCTTCAGATATGAATGCCTCATCTGTGACAACAGAACTAGTTTTCTCAGTGATGAATTCAAAGTGACTTAGCAGTGTTACAGTTCAAAGAAGAATATATTATGTTACCCTCTTTAAATTCCATGACTGGTGAAAATTAAGTGTCCTGTTTCTGACTTAGAAATACTGACACCTGCTGAACACAAGCAATGGCTCTGCTGCATGTGCATAAGCATTTGCTGTTGTCATGGTAACAAAAGAGAAATCCATTGTATTGCTGCCTACTCACAGCGCGCTTTCCAGGAAACCACCTTCCAGCATGACCACAGATAAACACTAATCTTAAATTAATCACATCTTGTCTGTACACAGTTGACTATAATTAAATAGTGATATCTACTAGTAGCACTTCAAGTCTAGATGGGTGTTATAAGCCTGCTGATTTTATAGCACTTTAGGCAATAATAGCGCTCTGAGAAAGAGATTTAATTTATTTTGACCACTTCCAAAGTGAAAGAAACTGTGTCAATAGTATTTGCTTGTAGTGGGTCCTTAAACTGTTACTACTCTATGTATGAATTTTCAGTGACCTGAGTTTTAAGTTGATGGTAGGAAGGACCATTGCACATGCATCACTTGATGTATTACATAGTGTAATAGCGATCATTTAAAGACCATCCAAAATACACAGGAGGAAGCATCCTTTAAACACATTTTTTCTTCAAATATAAATATAATTTTGTAACACTAGTTCATACATCTTCATTGTTTGCTAGCATATCTTTTCAGTAAATTACTGACAGAAGTTAAACGAATGAAAATCTGTAGTGCATTCAGTCTTGCAGCCTCCTGACTTTCAGTGCCTCTCATATAAGCACAAAAAATATCACATGCGTGCAAACACACACACACACACACACACACACACACACACACACACACACACACACACACACACACACACACACACACACACACATGCAAATGTACACACAGTCACCCTCTAGTTCATGCATTAATATAATTTTTACTAATATGTTTGAGAAGTAATCCACTTTCTTTGCATACCACAGTCCCAGTGATAAATAGGACTGGGATTTACCTGCTTTAGCCAAGTATATATAACATTTGCAGTAACTGATTGAGTGTATGGGACATTTGTGCTCCTCAGTAATTTAATTACCATGTCTTAACTTCTACAATAATTTGATTATGCACAATAAACTGCGCCAGTTCCACAAAGTAATGTCCAGTCAAGAGTTTTTTATTTTTTGCAAAAGCAGGAGACATAACTGATCATTTTGATACCTAATCTTATTAAGAGACTCCAGAACAAAAAAGAAAAATACCATCCTGCTGGGTTAATTCGTGCAACACATGATGAGAATATACATGTAACTGATGTGCAAATGTCATCTGCTGTCTGGTTCACTGGTATTTGTGGAAGATGGTTCTGTGTGTGTGTGTGTGTGTGTGTGTGTGTGTGTGTGTGTGTGTGTGTGTGTGTGTGTGTGTGTGTGTGTGTGTGTGTGTGTGTGTGTGTGTGTGTGTGGGAGAACAGACATTAATGTAATTCTCCTGTGAATCATGCTAATACCCATACCATGTATCCATGTACAAACAACAGTATGCACTATGCTTATACACCACTGCATTAAAAGGTTATGAATACTATTGCCCACTCTTTATATTTTTGCCAAACTATTAAAACCATTATTTTCTCATTTTTTTTGCCCGTCTCATTAGTTGTTTCTCATCACTTGCAGCAGTATGGATACAGGTGCTGGTGCACGTTGGGGTTCTATACTTAGCCAGTTGTCCACCTTCTAAGTCCTCAGTCATTTAATAGGCTCACGGGCAGTTACTAGGCCTGCAGAGCAGGGGCTGGTTAAGTGACTCACTTTAGGTTACATAATATCTATTTACTTATTGATCGATTGACATTTGTTTACCAGAAAAGTCCTACTGAGTCAAAAAAGACCATTTTCAGTGGAGGCCCTGTGAGAAAAGCTCCTAATGACACAGAAACATTTTAGTAATATATTAAGAAGGAGGAGAAGAGAAGAGGAGAAGAAGAGGGGGAAGGCATGCCCGAAGGCAGATAAAGGCTAGGACTGTGATAGTGAGGGTCAGAACTTTGAATGTTGGCAGTATGACTGGTATAGGGAGAGAGCTAGCTGATATGATGGACCAAAGGAAGGTTGGTATATTGTGTGTGCAAGAGACCAGATGGAAGGGGAGCAAGGCTAGGTGTATCGGAGGTGGGTTCAAATTTTTTTATCATGGTGTGGATGGGAGGAGAAATGGCGTAGGGGTTATCCTGAAGGAACAGTATGCTAAGAGCGTTTTGGAGGTGAAAAGAGTGTCAGATAGAGTGATGTTTATGAAGCTGGAAATTGATGGTGTAATGATGAATGTTGTTAGTGCATATGCTCCACAAGTTGGGTGTGCGATGGATGAAAAAGAAAAACTTTGCAGTGAGTTGGATGAAGTGGCGATGACTGTACCCAAGGATGAGAGACTGGTGATTGGAGCAGATTTCAATGGGCATGTTGGTGAAGGGAAGAGAGGGGATGAGGAAGTGATGGGTAGGTATGGTGTTAAGCAAAGGAATGCAGAAGGTCAGATGGTAGTGGATTTTGCGAAAAGGATGGACATGGCTGTGATGAATACGTATTTTAACAAGAGGGAGGAGCATAGGGTGACATACAAGAGTGGAGGAAGATGCACACAGGTGGATTATATCTTATGTAGAAGGGCCACTCTGAAGGATATTGGAGACTGTAAAGTGGTGGCAGGGGAAAGTGTAGTTAGGCAGCATAGAATAGTGGTTTGTAGGATGACACTAGTGATCAAGAAGAGGAGGATGAGTGTGAGAGCAGCAGCAAGGATCAAATGGTGGAAATTGAAAAAGGGTAATTGTGAGGTGGAGTTCAGGGAAGAGTTAAGACAGGCACAGGGTGACAATGAAGAGTTACCGAATAGCTGGGTAACTACAGCAGAGCTAGTAAGAGAGATGGCTAGAAAGGTGCTTGGTGTGACATCTGGACAGAGGAAGGATGGCAAGGAGACCTGGTGGTGGAATGAAGAAGTACAGGAGAGTATACAGAGAAAGAGGTTGGCGAAGAAGAAGTGGGATTGTCAGAGAGATGAAGAAAGTAGACAAGAGTATAAGGAGATGAGGTACATGGCAAAGAGAGAGGTGGGGAAGGCTAAGGATATGGCATATGAAGAGTTGTATGAAAGGTTGGATACTAAGGAGGGAGAAAAGGACATGTACCGATTGGCTAGACAGAGGGGCCGAGCTAGTAACGATGTGCAGCAGGTAAGGGTGATAAAGGATAATGAGGGAAACATACTCACAAGCTAGGAGAGTGTGTTGAGCAGATGGAAAGAGTACTTTGAGGGGCTGATGAATGAAGAGAATGAGAGGGAGAGAAGGTTGGATGATGTGCAGATAGTGAATAATGAAGTGCAGTGGATTAGCAAGGAGGAAGTAAGGATAGCTATGAAGAGGATGAATAATGGAAAGGCTGTTGGTCCAGATGACATACCTGTGGAAGCATGGAGGTGTTTAGGTGAAATGGCAGTGAAGTCTTTAACTAGATTGTTTAATGAAATCTTGGAAAGTGAGAGGATGCCTGAGGAATGGAGAAAAAGTGTTTTGGTACCAATTTTTAAGAATAAGGGTGATGTGCAGAGCTGTAGTAACTACAGAGGGATTACATTGATCAGTCACAGCATGAAGTTATGGGAAAGAGTAGTGGAAGGTAGGTTAAGAATGGAGGTGATGATTAGTGATCAGCGGTATGGTTTCATGCCAAGAAAGAGCACTACAGATGTGGTGTTTGTTCTGAGAGTATTGATGGAGAAGTACAGAGAAGGTCAGAAGGAGTTGCATTGTGTTTTTGTGGACTTAGAGAAAGCATATGACAGGGTGCCTAGAGAGGAGTTGTGGTATTGTATGAGGAAGTCAGGAGGGTCAGAGAAGTGTGTAAGGGTGGTACAGGATATGTATGAGGGTAGTGTGACATCAGTGAGGTCTGTGGTGGGAGTGACAGATGCATTTAGGGTGGAGGTGGGATTACATCAAGGATCAGCGCTGAGCCCTTTCTTATTTGCAGTGGTGATGGACAGGTTGACAGATGAGATCAGACAGGAGTCCCCGTGGACTATGATGTTTGCAGATGACATTGTGATCTGTAGTGAGAGTAGGGAACAGGTGGAGGAGACCCTGGAGAGGTGGATGTATGCTCTAGAGCAAAGAAGAATGAAGGTCAGCAGGACTAACACAGAACATATGTGTGCAAATGAGAGGGAGGATAGAGGAATGGTGAGGATGGAAGGAGTAGAGGTGGCGAAGGTGGATGAGTTTAAATACTTGGGATCAACAGTTTAGAGTAATGGTGAATGTGGAAGAGAGGTGAAGAAGAGACTACAGGCAGGATGGAGTGGGTGGAGAAGAGTGTCAGGAGTGATTTGTGACAGATGAGTACCAGTAAAAGTTAAAGGTAAGGTCTACAAGAGGGTAGTGAGACCAGCTATGTTATATGGGTTGGAGACAGTGGCATTGATAAAAATGCAGGAGTCAGAGCTTGATGTGGCAGAGTTGAAGATGTTAAGATTTGCACTGGGTATGACGAGGATGGACAGGAGTAGGAATAAGTATATTAGAGGGTCAGCCCAGGTTGGAAGGTTTGGAGACAAAGCCAAAGAGGCAAGTTTACGTTGGTTTGGACATGTGCTGAGGAGGGATGCTGAGTATATTAGGAAAAGATGCTAAGGATGAAGCTGTCAGGTAACAGGAAAAGAGGAAGGCCTAAGATAAGGTTTATGGATGTGGTGAGAGAGGACATGCAGGTGATTGGTGTGACAGAACAAGATGCGAGGGACAGGAAGAAATGGAAACAGTTGATCTGCTGTGGCAACCCCTAATGGGAGCAGCCGAAAGAAGAAGAAGATTAAGTAAACATTTTAAAAGCATAGATTTCAATTAAATACAATGGCATAAACATTTGAGAAAGTACATGTAAAAGTAGAATGCATAAGAAAACAACAATTGCAAATCAAGATGGAGTATTCTTCTATATTGCAGTGAAACTACTAAAAGTCACAATTTTGTTTTTAGTTGTTATGCTAGGAATGGGCGAGAGTTTAGGAGAGCAATAATGGAAATAAGGAAGGGTAGAGTAGGTTAGTAAAGGGTTGGGTTCATCCAGGTTTGGAGCATGGGAAGAGTAGAGTAGGTTAGTGAAGGGGTTGGTTCAACCAGGTGTGGAGCATGGGAAGGGTAGAGTAGGTTAGTGAAGGGTTTGGTTCAACCAGGTGTGGATCATGAAAAGGGTAGAGTAGGTTAGCGAAGGGGTTGGTTCAACCAGGTGTGGAGCATGGGAAGGGTAGAGTAGGTTAGTGAAGGGTTTGGTTCAACCAGGTGTGGGAGCATGGGAAGGGTAGAGTAGGTTAGTGAAGGGTTGGGTTCAGCCAGGTGTGGGGCATGAGAAGGGTAGAGTAGGTTAGTGAAGGGGTTGGTTCAACCAGGTGTGGAGCATGGGAAGGGTAGAGTAGGTTAGTGAAGGGTTTGGTTCAACCAGGTGTGGAGCATGGGAAAGATACAGTAGGTTAGTGAAGGGTTGGGTTCAGCCAGGTGTAGAGCATGGAAAGGGTAGAGTATGTTAGTGAAGGGTTTGGTTCAATCAGGTGTGGGAGCATGGGAAGGGTAGAGTAGGTTAGTGAAGGGTTGGGTTCAGCCAGGTGTGGAGCATGGGAAGGGTAGAGTAGGTTAGTGAAGGGTTGGGTTCAGCCAGGTGTGGAGCATGGGAAGGGTAGAGTGGGTTAGTGAAGGGTTGGGTTCAGCCAGGTGTGGAGCGTGGGAAGGGTAGAGTAGTTTAATGAAGGTTTGGTTTAGCCAGGTGTGGAGCATGGGAAGGGTAGAGTGGGTTAGTGAAAGGTTGGGTTCAGCCAGATGTGAAGGATAAGCAGTACCTGAAACTTGGTAGATGGCCTTTTCGAAGATGCTTAAAAGAAGGATGATTGGTAGGCAAATGAGGATTGAAGAAATCAAACGCTGCATCACAGTAACTACAGCTTTCAGCCTTAACTCATTGTGCCAGCTTCCTTTCATATAAAGTAATGGCATCTTAAGAAGATTAACATAAAATATGTTGAGGAATATATATCTTAAGTATAGCATTGAAACTAGTATGTCTATCACACACGCTATTGTTGATTTTCCAGTGTTGTGCACTGAAGTCTAATTGTGGCAGGTACACATTTATAGTATCATTGATTTAGTTGTATTTATTAATGTCAAGCAAATTAAATAGACTGCTCTGATGTATCTTTTTTAGCTGTGACCCAGGGTATATAATAGAAATACAATGTAACAGAAGCACTAAGATGATTTATACATGAATAAGCCCTGAGATGCAGCAGACCAAACAATATAGCTGATCAATAGTATAAGTAAATTGCAAATATGTTCATTTGTGGGCCATTTCATTTTTGCAGGACATATCATATCTTAGTTTTTTCCTTGTTAAAAAGACTGAACACCTCACTGTGTGATAATGTAATTGAGTGGTGCAGCGGTAGTGCTGTTGCTTCAAAGCAAGAGGTTTTCTGGTTTGATTCTTGGCTGGAGTGCCTTCTGTGTGGAATCTGTATGTTTGTTTGTGTTTCCTCCCACATTACAAAGACATGCATCTGGAGCATTTTTCCCCGGGCCTCCGCTGAAAATTGGCTTTGTTTCAAGTTGGACTTTCCCAGTAAACAAATATAAAATAAAATAAATATTATTTCGCAGGCACAAACAGGATTTAACTTAATTTTGCATTAACATTGCCTAACATGCACAATAATGACCTTGTCTTGTCAAAAGGCAAGAGGCCACTTGGTCACTTACCCCATTATCCACCACAGTCATGCATTTAAATCAACTTAATGAATTAATTGCAATGGTTTAGAAGTCAAATGCAGTTCAGTTACTGCAGTGCTCACTACAGACTGTGTTGCACACAGATGTGCTTTTATAAACAGCTGTTGCTAACAGCTGGGTGCTCTGAACATTCTGTCAATGTTTTGCAAAGTATGTCACGTCATATGATTGTTCTACACTGTAACAAATAAATGGGAATCATACAGTCATAGAATAATAGAAACCTTAAGGCTACTGAGCTATGAAACCATTATGCTTTTCCAGTTCCCACCCAAGATTGTACCTCCTCTCTCAAGTAAGGCTAGGCCATTAAAGCCAGGGGTGAATTTATGAATACCCATCCAATTATCCAGGGCCTGTTTGAAGGAAAATAGGGTATCAGACTGATTTATCTATACAGGGAGTATATTCCAGAGGTGAGGGAAATGGTGAATACTGAATCTGCCTCTCCACCTTCTTGTACTGATCTGCTGAAGAAGGGTTAAATCTCTTGCTCTGATATTTGTTGGACAGTTAGAGTTGTGAATGTAGAAGAGATTATGGACTACTGGATCTCTTATTCTTTAGAAGGCAAGACACAGGTCTCTTCTGAGAAGCATGTATGACATGGAAGAAGGGACAGTGCTTTTAATCTTTTTGGTAGATTTGGGTTAATATTCCCTTTGTTAAAAACCTTCAACTATTTGATAAATATGGTAAGGTACATCCCAAAGAGACCTTTTGATTCTAGAGCTGGTCTTATCAGTGCTGAATACAAGGGAGGAATAACATCTTTAGAGTTGGATGATATTTCCCTTGGCTGTCAGATGTGCCAGGTAGAAGGATTTCCTGACAGACCTTCTTCCATGGAGATCAAAGGAGAGGGGAATTATGAACCCAGGTTCCCAGGTCTCTAACTATGTTTTTATTTTGAAGTGGGGTATTGTCAGTGCTGT
This sequence comes from Protopterus annectens, assembly GCF_019279795.1. Taxonomy (NCBI): domain Eukaryota; kingdom Metazoa; phylum Chordata; order Ceratodontiformes; family Protopteridae; genus Protopterus; species Protopterus annectens. Next base: position 810,571,656 of record NC_056745.1, read on the forward strand.
ATGCTAGTGGAATTGTTTCTCTGCTAAACATACATATTGTTCACATTTCATTTAAACCCATTTATAAGACAGTAGGCTTTTGCAAGTGTAAGCCCCTACTGGAGTACTTCTGTGTCAGAGTTGAATTTTTCAATGACTCCCAGTTTGCAGTCAGCTTGGACATGATTAGCCATAGGTCTTGGTTTTTAGTTTATGGTTCAAAGAAGTAAATATTTAACAAAAAGGGTCCCAGCACTGAGCCCTGTGGGACACCATGGGTCATCTTCATGTTCTCTAACGCTGCTCCTAGCACCTTCATTATGTCGGTTCAGTCTGTAGATGTACCTTTTAAAAAACTAAATTGATTTGTATCTGGCCTGATGAGATTTTTGATGTCTGTATTAGTTAAGCCTTTTGTGTTCTGTGGCCTTATTAATGACAGTCATTAGGCGGATGGGCCTATAGTTATAGTTTCAGGGGTCAGTAGTAGGTCTACTTTTATAGAGTGGCATCACCAGTGCTGTATACCATACTTCAAGGATTGAGCCTGTAACTAAGGTCAGGTTAGATAGCTTATAAAAAGTTCCACCAGGACATGTTTACTACTATTTAACAAACAAATAGCTTGGTATATTACCTGGTCTCATGGAGAAAGTATTCTAAGTCTTAGACAGCACTTTCATTTCATGTTTAGAGATGATGAGGGTTTGAGAGATATGGGTATACAAAATCATTAAAGTGATGCATGCAAAACCAACACAAGATGCTGCTTACTCCATACATTTGCTGTCCATACTATGCATCAGGCATAGGCTACAAAAGAACAATGTACCAGAGGCACTGCAAGCTGTTGAAGACTGGGGGGGGGGGGGCAGAGGGTGACAGGGGAACTTAGTTTTAAAAAATTGCCCTTTCTAGATCACTGTTTACTACCACAACATAGGGTCACTTGGAGGACATTTTAAGCTTAGCCAATTTCCATTTTGGTGCTTGAATTAACATTTCCTGATTGGTCTTACCTATCCCATGGCTGATAATTGTATATTAGCCCAAATGAGAATAAATATGATCACACTATAGATAATTTGGGTTCCTATTACATAAATTAACTTTTCAAAGTTCGAATGTCATATGGTTGACTCCATATGATCGAACTTTGAAAAGTTCAAAGGTTAAATGTAATGGCACCGTACAGTGCAGAATGGGAGAATTTCCCTTTTCTGCACTGAAGTGCGATCTCGGAGTTGGTATGTTTAAGTAGCGGGGGTGTGGGGGATGCAGTGGGGGCTTGCCCCCCTGCTCGGAGCGTTAAGGTAAGTTTTATTTATTTTTTTGATATTTTATTATATATTCAAAGTTTCAAACTTTGATCATATGTTGTTGAACATATGGGATTCGAAGTTTTGAAACTTCGAATATATAATATAGACCCGATAATTTGACGGGACCCATGTAAGGGATGCAGCATTTAGGAACTGCCTCTATCCATTAGTGGCACGAGGGGCAATCCTGGAGTACATTGTCTATTACCCATCCTTATATCCAAGTAGCATTTCAATATGGACGGGAATGAGCTTTGTTTTACTTGAATGGATAGTCTGTTCTGGAACAGTGTAGCCTCTGTGATATATATCCATCTCTCCACAACATTCAGTTTAGATACCTGGACTGAGTATTTCTGATGCCATTTGACTTGCTGATGTCCAGTAGGTTTATCTGTATTAGGTCAGAGGATGCCTTGTATGCCAGACACGTCACCTCTAAGCAC
>NC_056745.1:810578402-810632057 GCF_019279795.1 Protopterus annectens
CACTGAGGTGCAAGCATGACCAATGAGCACTGCAGGTGCTAGTACTGTGTGCGTGCGATCATGCAGATCACCAGTGAGGTGCAAGCATTACCAATGAGCACTGCAGGTGCCAGTACTGTGTGCATGTGATCACGCAGATCACCACTGAGATGCAAGCATGAAAGATGAGCATGCTGCAGCTGTGGGAGGGATATTTAATGAACTATTGCTCTTCTACTCTTGCCTACACATAGTCATTCTAAATGAGCACTAAGCTTTACTGCGCACTCACAATAAACCAATAAACAGTCTGTCTGTGATCGCACCACAGTGTTTCTGCATCCTTTGGACTATGTGATGAAAATGGTGATTTTCTCAGAAATCAACAGAGGAGGAAAGCAAATACCTGATTTTGTTCAAAAACAGTTATTTCATCTTCCGTGAGAAATGATTACGTTTATATTCCTGGGAGTACGGGCAGTGCAGTTTCATCTAAGGGAATATTGAAGACTTGTCCCACATAAAATACTAATTTCAACAAATATACATTTGCAATCAACTGATTGCAATTTTTTGTTATAAGTGAATATTTTCAATTTTTCCATATACCACAATAATAACCATTACAGACATTAAAAATACTCCTTAAACTGTTGCTTTTATTTAGAATTGTTACTGTTCAAAATACAAAAGAACTACAGTTCTTGTGACTGGTGTCATCAGGTGTGCAATGCTCATTACTACTGGTTATCGTCGCACATGTTGTGCTAAACCCTTTCTTTATTACTCTAGCATATTAAAAACATATTTATTTATTTATGTATATTTGTTTACTGGGGTGGTGCACTGATCAATATTGACCAATTTCAGGCTCAGCCCAGGAGGAACACGAAACATTTCATAAACAAAAAATACAGAAATGTAAGCAATAACAGAATAGTTCAGACTAATTACATAAAACAAAATGTGTATATACATTCTAGTGAACAAGTACAGTGCAACGTGCAATTAAGCAGAGTATACTGTACAATATATATATATATATATATATATATATATATATATATATATATATATATTAGTTTATAAAATGTCAATCTTCCGAGAACCTTGAAAGAGGAGAAGAGACTTTGAAAGGCGATAGGTTAGGTGATATGTCCTATGTTGAAGCAGGATCATTTGACTTGGATGGAGAGGTGTTTTTTTGACTTGCATTCTGAATTTGTGTTGATTTCTTTAATATCAATGGGGAGAGCTTGCCAAAAAGCATGTGCCTGAGAGGAGAAAGCATGTGCAGTGCTGTGGAGTTTGGTTCTAGGGGGTAATGAGAGTTGGAGTAGCTTGTGAGCACTGTCTCAGGTTGTATGAGGAGTTTTTTTTGTGATATCTAACTGCAAGTGGAGTAAATGTGTACAGTTGGTGTAGTTTGTACAGTTGTGATCCTAAAAGTAGGTTAGATCTCTATTTTATGGGAAGAGATTTGGCTTTTTCTAAACTGATACAGTGATGCTCACAGAAAGGTGAGTTTGTAATAAATTGACAGATGCTGTTAGAGATAGTCTGGAGCATGGAAATGTTTTTCTTGGGAGCAGAAGCAAAAATTGGGAGCCCATATTCAAGTGGGGAAAGTAGGACTCCTTTGCCAATGGCTAGTCTGACTGCTTAGGATAGAAAAGAGGAGATATTTTGGCCCAAAAGAGGGGGGAGTTTATTTTAGCTCTCGCTTTGTCACTGTGGAAATGGAAGCTTAGTGACTGATCAAGTCATAGTCCTAGGTATTTGAAGGTAGAAGTTGTCACTATGGCATGGTTGTGTAGGTCAAAGATAGGTAAAGAGCCAGTTGCTTGGTGAATTTTGTGTGCAGTGCCAAAAAGCCTACTCTTGGTCTTGGTGAGGTTCAGAAGTAATTTATGGTTTATGAGGCATTGGTGGAGCTCATGTAAGTCTGACTGGAGTTGGCACTGAATGTTGATGTGAGAGTTACCTGACCAGAGAATTACCATGTCATCAGAACAGAAGATAAGTGGGAGATGGCGGGAGGGGTGTCACAAGGAAGTTTGTTAATAAAAATGGAGAAGAGGAGGGGTGCAAGAATGGATCCTTGTGGTACACCTTTGGTAATAGTGTAGATTCTGGTAGAGAGGATGCTTTTTTAACTCTGAACTGTTTGTCAGTGAGGAAGTTTTTAAATCAGGGAATATTGTCTGTAATTATGCCAGTTTCAATTAATTTGTTTTGGAGAAGACAGTAGTCAACGAGGTCAAATGCCTTTGTCATGTCTGTAAGTAGGGCACCTGTAAGAAGGACACTATCTGTGTTTAGTTAAGAACAAACTGCTGTCATAGTAGTTTTCCTAGGCCAGAATCCATGCTGTTTGGAGGAGAGCAGGGGGTACTGCTTTTTAAGACCTAGTTTACTATTGGAAATGTCAGATGTGATTCTTGTTTTAATAAAAGTTTGTTCATGTCATGTAACTCTATAATGTGCAACTATATTAATCACCTAGACTCATCATATACTACCTAAGCTTGCATTTATGTATGCTGCTTAATTTGTTTAACTTACAAGTAGGTACGCTGAAAAAATGTGAATCTGAAATTGAGTTTCTCTATCACAATACAAAAGGCTTTTGTAAGAGACTGCTTGTCTGCCACTGGATTGTTAACTTAATATGTCTCCATCATAAGGGGTTGGCTAAAACCTAGCAACCTTGAGTTTTTCCCACCTAATTTTACTAATGGTGCAAAGTCTGCATAATCCAGGATAAAAATCTCATTGATTAAGACTTTGTGGATAACTAGATAAGATAAACAACTTTATAATCGCTTGATTCAAGAAATATTTGTCTTTGTACTTTGGAAGACAACAGTAATAGCATCTCTCCATCAGGGTATAAGGGTGGTCTTTCTTGGAATGGTATAACAATATGTTTCAGCAGAAAAATGAAAAAAAAAGAAAGGGATGCTTAATTTTATGTCATGTATGAGCTAAGCTGCAAATAATAATTGGTGTCAGTCATCAACTAAGTTAAAGATGGGGAATAGCTTGCTGCTGAGGAAACATTGTTAAAATCAAAAATCACAACCATATGACAATAATACAATTAAAAAAACAAGCATTTCAGGAGAACATTATAGTGTAATAACATTCCAGAACTTAAATGCAGGTGTTGTTCAAAGCTCTAAGAGAAATGCAGATTTAAACACTGGTCAGAAGGGTAAAATAGATTCTTGCAGTCTGTCACCAACAAAGTAAGCAGACAAACAATGAGTACTTGAATTCATAAATGGTCCAAGGTTTAGTTCCCACCTTTAGACATTGCCCACACACAAATTCTTTCATTCCAAATACAGAACGAAGGTTCATCTGTTACCTAGGAACATGAAAATAGATGGATACTGGCAAAAGTATCTATCAAAGGCAATAGCATTATCCACATCTACTTAAGCTAGAAAAAAATGACCAGAGAATAGCTACATTCCAAGGCAGGCTAGGAAGCCAGGACAGTTTCCTTCTTGCGAAGTGTCATATTATCAATGCTAGATGCAATCATTGTGGATAGCTACTAGACAAATTTGAAGAATTTAGTCATTAGCCCTTGGTAGATATTAGCAGACCTTCCAGGGTCAGACCATGACCAAATAAAAACCTGGAGAAGTCACCCAAAATCCCTCAGTAGATGTAAACAGACCAACAAGGATTAACAAAAGTGATATTACTCTGTCCTACTTCATGCTTTTCTCAATAAACATTGCAGAAGTCACAACATGGAAGCATAAAATTGGAATACAAATAACTAATGCTGTCTAGATTCAGGAAAAATTTGTTAAAACAGGCTAGACTGGCCCAAATGAAGCTGGTAATTCCTGCAAGGGAGAGGTACAATGTAATAGATACTTATTACAATTCGGCAGACATGGCTGATGAAAAAAATAATGCATGGGTAAAAAGAAGTAAGGAAAGACAGAGTAGACAGGGCTGTATAACAGTGCCAGCAATCTATAGGCAGATAAACTGCAATTAATTCTCTGGAACAGATCGAAAACAACATGGCAGTTTGGTTAGTGTTGTCCTGTTCTTCAGTTGCTTTTTTTTTCAGACAGGGCACAATAAATATTTCACAACTGTCATAAAACTACAACTGATAAAGTAAATGAGTGATCATATAAGCATATGTACACATAAGGAACAAAAACAGACAAGTAAGCAGTTTTCGGTCAGCAGTTAGCTGCAGCCTTTGGGGAGGCATAGAAATCCTGATTAAATATTATCTGTCTGCCTTAAGTATGTATCCTCTGTTTTATCCCCATCAAAATCATTTTAAAATGGCAATAGACATCAAGTAGGGACTCTGAAAGAGGACTTAGTAAATTCTGTCAATTGCTACAGGTGGAACCAGAATGGTGCAGATAAAGACTACATTATCTGGACTACAAATAAACAATATACAATGCAGCCTGACATCACTAATAATAAGAACAATTAGTACAGAATTAATAATTCAAATGGCATGCTCAACACCTTCTCAACGCACAGGATCCTCCTGTTTGTGCTGCAGATCCCCAGTTTGTGCACACCCACATACCCACACACAATAAACATACCCCCCACACACACATCTGTGAACTTACATAAGCACATACACAGGCACACACACACACACACACACACACACACACACACACACACACACACACACACACACACACACACCTGTGAACATACATAGACACACAGACACACACACACACACACACACACACACACACACACACACACACGCACACTGAACATACATAGACACACACACACACACACACACACACACACACATGCGCACACACGCACACACACACACACACACACACACACACACACACACACACACACACACACACACACACACACCTGATCACACCCTCACACACAAAGGTACACAGACACACAGACACACACACACACACACACACACACACACACACACACACACACACACACACACATGACACATGTACACACATATACACTGTAAACTGCAAAAGTAATCTCCCTTTATATTAAAAAACAACTGACCTCATCTAAGATTAATATATTGAAAGTTGTGAATCAAGCACAACTTTTTCTTGTAACTTTCAACAACTCAATCTGCATCATCTTTACTATTTTTGTTTTGATCCATTGAATAAAACAAAAACAGCAAACAATATGGGCCATCCATCTCTACCTCTCTATAAAAGTAGTTCAGTTTAGAAAGATCTGATTTTGCCAATTCCAAACATTTTTCAAAAAACATAAATACAGTACAGTCGACTGACACATATCTGTAGACAAGCAGATTGAAGCGATACTTTTCTGCAGTGATGCTTTCGATAATCTTTTTTTCAGAAACATAAAAAATCGAGGGAACTGAGTGTAATGGACTTAAGCTGACCAGTAATGAAATCAGCTGATATTCATATGTAGTTATGATGAAAACTCCTTCATGGTGAATAGAAACATAAATGTGTAGGTAGGTAAATGAATAAATACCTCTGTGCAGTGCCTAAGACTTCCACTTGTTCATGGCAGAAATTCTCTGACCAAGCTGCAAACTGAGTAATGTTAACAACTACAGACACTCTTAGCAAGAATATCTTTTAAAATACATAAATAAATCTCTGGATCTGTTCAAAGTCTCTTTAAATGAAGTTAATTGCATTTTTTTTCAAAAATGTATTTTATTAATTTTCAAAGTTAATTACATTTTTAATTTTTTGACTTCTAACGTTTCAATCTTCTTTGCATGTCATAATACCACATGATGATGACTTTTAATTATTTAAAATTTGGAACATGTCGCATAAGCAGAGACTGTCTCAGAGCACTTTCCACAAGACAGAGACTTTGGTTTATGTATTACTTCCTAATGCACCTGGCATCCTCAAGCTATGAGCCATGCCTCATATTTGTTGGCGCTTTCTATTATAGAAGTACATGTTAATTAATGTCACATTGATGTCAAATAACATTACAGCATGGTGTATGTTAATTAACTTCATATCATGCCTACACTTGGATCACAGGTTTCAGTGTATTTTTGCTATTAATAAATTAAATAAATAGATCCTTAGTTAACTCATTTTTTTCCATATTGCTTAAATCTAGAAATAACACTGATAGTTACATTTTGATTAATGCATTGACATATTGTGCATATTTAATTATTCTGGTGTACAGAAGTCCTGTAATTTATGCAGTGCATAAAGTTATTCTATACATTTAATTTCTTGACTGTGCTATAAGTGAAATGCTTCTTTAATAATGTATTTACATAAAACCGAAAAATAAACTTGTAAAAAATATCAGTATAAAATAAAACAAGGAAATATATAAAAGAGAGCCTGTTTATTCACAAAATAACTGGTAAGCGCTTTCATGGAATACAATCACTTCATCAGACCATATCAAAAACACATTTGAAACATAATTATATATACAAACATTTAGTTAACACCCAATGAAATATAGATCAGAGTCACATGATAATAGTAATTAATTGGATATATATGGTTTCCTCATTTTTAGCCTTGGTCTTAAAGAAACCTTGTCATTTAAACCACATTCCTTATCAGCGTGTAGTTTAAGAATCCAAAACAGTTCCCTATCTTCAGTTTTATTCCTTATATCACCCAATCTACCGGTTTCATTTATTAATTCCACCACTTGAAATCTAAACCGATGCATTTCTGAAGTATCTAGAACATGCTGGGCTAGGAAATTAGTATCAATACCCTGTCTTATAGCACGTATATGTTCCCTTATTCTTTCCATGAGGGATCGGTTCATTTTGCCTACATAAAATTTATAACAAACACAACATTGAGCTAAGTAAACTAAATTTCTAGACTTGCAAGTTGCTTTTACATCAAATGTATAGATCCCTCCTGTCCTAGGATGTTTAAAAATTTTGGACTTATTTATATACATACAAACGTTGCAGGTCATACAAGGAAATGTACCACATCTACCTTCCTTCTTAAAATCTTTCTTATTATAACATAACTGTTGTTTAAGTGAGTTTTATTTCTAAATATAAAAGTAGGTTCAGTACCTATAACCTTATTAACATCCTTATCTACCTTTAGGATGTGCCAATTTCTCCTAACGATGTCACAAATCTCAGCTATGTTGCTCAAATATCTAAGATTTATAGCAGGGGCTTTTCTTTTAAAGACCTGGTCATCAGGAACAGTGTAACTGTATTCATTTGAAAAATATGGTGCTCCTGTTGTGCTCCTTAACTTCATCACATAGTCAATCTGTATCTGTATTTCCCATGGTTTATAACCTCTTTGTATAAACTCCCACCTCATTATATCTACTTCCCTTAAGAATGCATCATTGTCATTATTTAGACCAGATAGTCTCATCAATTGTCCCCTTACTATATTTTTATAGATGTGTGGGGGGGGGGTGTAAACTATCACAATGTAAAATACTGTTTTAATAGCATTCTTTCCTATAGCAAGTTGTCATTGTGCCTAATAAAGCATCCTTACATTAATTTGACACCAAGATATTCGATGCATATATCTGAAGCCTTCCCTGAAAATTTAAGAAAAGAGGTAGTGCTATGTAGATATTCTAAGAACTTTTCTAAATGCAACCTCTCACCCACCCACAAAATAAAAATATTGTCGACAAAACTGTGATAAAAATGTATAAAGGGTGTGTATTCATTGTTTGACAATACAAATAATGATTCCCAATGCACCAGTACTGCATTAGCATAACTGTTGGTGCAAGGGGTCCCCATCGCCACCCCTTTTTTTGCCTGTAATAATCCTTCAAGAATATAAAAACATTATTCTCTAGGATGGTCTCCATTAACAAACAGCAAATCAACTTTGAAAGGATTATACATACTAAATCTTAATAAGAATGCTTTTAAATAATCTATCCCAATGTCATTGGGTATTACCGTAAAGAGTGTAGAAACATCTAGTGTGATGAAGACACAGTGTACCTGTTCAGCAATATCTAGAAAGGCAGTATATAAGTCCATAAGGAACTGTTTGATATCACTTAATACATACTGGTGCTCCCTCAAAACTGACTTCAAGTGCCTCTCCACGTACAAGGATATAGTTTCAGTATGTCCAGAGATGATAGGTCTCAGTGGTAGGTCTCAGTGGTGGGCATGACAAATCCTTATGGATCTTGGGTAAAGCCTGAAAAATAGGTATCACAGGATATTCAACCAGGCAAAATGTATACTCCTGTTCATTAATACATCTTGCCAATAGACATTCATTAAGAGCATCATATACTTTGTTAATAATGTGTAATACATCCTTAAACATACAGTGCTCATATGTTTCAATGTTCTGTAGCTGTTGTAATATAGACTGATTATAAAAAGTCATATCCATGACTAAGACTGACCCAGCTTTATTGGCTGACTTTATACATATATTTTTATCAGTTCATAGTCTCTCTAAAGCTTGCTGTTCTTGTTCAGATAATTTGTAAAACATTTTATATTTTTGTTTATATAAGGTATCAAACATTAAATCTAAGTCACACTCACATACATTATAAAAATCATCTAATGCAGTGCTCAGATTTGGACAAAAAAGACTCGGTTTCTTATAAATACTTGTATTCATGTTATCACAAAAAGTTAGTTTTAACATTAAAGTCCGTACAGATAGATGTAAATCTGTAATTACCTCTCCTAAATCTGTAGGGGAGGCCTGAATGAATGAAAGTCATTTTTGCAGAACTGCATCTTCTTGTAAGTCCAAAGGTCTGCGGGAAATATTATGTACTATTCCCGTGCTGTTGCCATTCCCCACATATTCTTGATAGTCGGCATAGTCATCGCCCCTATCTTTTCTCTCTGCCTCTTTCTTCCCCTGCTGGCCGAGCGGCCCCTTTCCACCTGCTTCAATGTTCGTATGGGGAGTGGGAGATCTTGAAAAACATGTCCTTGTGCAGTTGGTAATTTCCTGTTAAAGACCTTAGTTCGCACAACTGGTAGTTGATATGTCCAACATTAACAGTACCAGCACCGGAGGCTGTAGAGAATGTACTTGCATTCATCACTGGCGCCTCATTCCCTGCTGGACTTTGGTTGTTGTCTTGAGGGTGTGTCTCATCAGCTGATCTAGCTGCACACTCCATTTCATTCACTTTACCTTCTTTTATTAGGGAATCCCTAGACCAAGTAAATACTTGGCCAATACAAAAATCCATCAAATCTCTACATAGTTTTTTGCCTTTTTGTTGTCTCATGTGTGTATCGAAAGCAAGCAACATTGTTCAAGATCTCATCTATACGTTGTTCAACAATAGTCTCAGGGGAAATCCTCATAAATCTTATGTCGACACATGGAGATGGAATCCATTAAAGATTTTTCCAAAGGTTTGAAAAACTCAAGCAGCTATACCATATATTTAAAGCTGGTACTTAAATTAACAGTCTTCCAATTCTCGAGCAACTGTGGAAAAGTAGTTCTATACGTAGGCATGACCAAAACCCTCAAGCCCCTCGGTACTACTTTGTGGTAAAGGCAAGCTTCAAAGTGTAGCCTGTATCACTGGTAATGTTTTAGTTTGTAGAGTTGATCTTCTAGTTCTTTGGTTAATATGTTAAACTGTTGCATATTGACATTACTACAACCAGCTTCAAGGTCCTCCTTATCCATTTGTAATAACAATAATGGGTTACCGGACAAATTCATCATTCGACCCAGCATTATCTTTTGTTTCTCCATCCTAGGACTATTCGGTGTGAAGTCCAACTCAATGTCCAAGCTCTCAGACATAAATAAACTTCGGAAGATGATGTATTTATGTTAAACTGAAAAATAAACTTGCAAAACATATCAGTATAAAATAAAACAAGTAAAATATGTAAAAGAGAGCCTGCTTATTCACAAAATAACTGATAAGCGCTTTCATGGAATACAACCACTTCATCAGACATATCAAAAACACATTTGAAACACAATTATATATACAAACATTTAGTTAACACCCAATGAAATATAGATCAGCAGTCATATGATAACATTAATTAATTGGATATATATGGTTTCCTCATTTTTAACCTCGGTCTTAAAGAAACCTTGTCATTTAAACCACCCTCCTTATCAGCCAGTAGTTTAAGAATAAGGGAACATATAAGTGCTATAAGACAGGGTATTGATATGAATTCCCTAGCACAGCATGTTCTAGATACTTCAGAAATGCATGGATTTAGATTTCAAGTGGTGGAATTAATAAATGAAACCGGTAGATTGGGTGATATAAAGAATAAAACTGAAGATAGGGAACTGATTTGGATTCGCTAGAGGCTGAGGGCAGTGAGCAGGATAATGCTAGCAACATCCCCAGACTGAGGAGGAGGAGAACAGTGTTCAGACCCAGGGTAACCTACTAGGGCCTACATAGTAGAGTGCTACAGGGTGGACAGGGACATACTTCAGCAACTCATTGAGCTGTGCTGGCCTCACCTCAGACCCAGAACCAACAGAGGGGAACCCATCCCAGTGGATACCAGGTATGTGTAGCCTTAAGTATACTAGCTACAGGTACTTTCCAAAGACCTACTGGGTACATAATGGGGTCTCACAGGCATCTACATCCAGGGTACTCCACCAGTTTCTGGATGCCACATGCTGGTGAGCACATTTACTTCCCCAGCACCCATGAGGAGAGGCTGAGTAATATGCGCCTCTTCCACCATGTAGCAGACTACCCATAGGTACTGGGTGCCATAGACTGCATGCACATCCAAATCAAAGCACCACCTGGTGAACAGGGTAGGGTCTATGTAAACCACAAGGGCTGTCACTCCATCAACTCCAAAGACATGTGCAATGCCCAGGGCATCATCATGAATGTGTGTGCTGGCAGCCCTGTAAGCTATCACAACTCCCACATCTGGCATTCCTCACAGCTCTATCAGGGATTTGCTAGGGGGGACATCCCATATGGCCATCTGGTGAGGGACGCTGGCTATTTACTGGAGCCGTGGATGATGACACCCATCGGAAATGCACACACACCCACTCAAGAATGCCATAATGAGGCACATGCACAAACTAGGATCATTATAGAGTGTGTGTTTGGGATGCTCAAGTCACGGTTCTGCTGCCTTGACATATCTGGTGAAGCCTTGCAGTACTCTCCAGCCACATGTGCATACTTGTTCATAGTATGTGCCATGCTACACAATCTGATCCTGCGGAAACAGCTGCATCAGGAATAGCACGGGGGAGGGCCACACAGCCCCTCACCATTGCCAAGGTCCCCACAGGCACAGATGGACTTGGAGGAGGAACGCCCTGACCCAGCTCCTGTAGGCAGATGGAGGCATGCCCAGTATTCACTGGCCTTGGCAAAGAGGCAACACATAGCAGACACATTGACACTGTAGGGGACCCAGGGACTGACACCTTTCTCCAACTCACACACACTCAGTAAAATGGATGGCACACATATCACACTACCTGTAACTTACCATGTATAGGCAGTGTACTGTGCGCATCTGACATAGGCAGCCCTCAAGCACCATCCTCACAACTGCTGCAGGCACAAGGTAGGTTAGCTTTCTTAACAATAAATGAATGGAGTAGTATCTTCTGGTAGCATATCTATGGTACTGCTGCATGCATGCAAGTGAATGGGGTGGTCTACTGGGATAGCAGCAGACAACTGACAGCTATGTGGGACACCAGGGAATGTTTGCCCAATACTGGCCTCCCCACACTATGCAGTAGTACCCAAGATGACAAATCCCACTGCAGTATATGTGTGTGGGGGGGACTAACTCAGAGACCATAAGTCACAGGCATGGATGTAAGTGTGGGGGTTCCCCTTACACACCCCTCAGCCTCACCCAGCAAGTCAGCTGTAGAAAACCATAAAGAAATGTCTGGCAAAAGCCCACAAATGAAGACAATGATGAAATACCCCCCTACAGACTTACACAGTGATAGCGCAACAGGTCTTGCAGTTGCATTAAGGCTCTGAAGGGTAAGAAGTCTAAAACTCAAATGTATGCCATTACAATCTGACCTGTGGTCTTTAGTGATATGCCTATAGTCTCCAAGACAGGGCACAATACTATGCTAAATGGAACCAAAATGTAAAGCAAATATCAACACAGTCTGTGCAAATGTGTACAGCTGATAGGTGTGCCCCCCACACCCATATTCCCATAGAAATTCAGTAGCATGTATGTTTGCAGGGAAATAGCAGCAGAGCACACATTGCCACGGCTGCCCCAATCAACATGATAACTTGTTGCATGTCCACAATATGCAGGGATCAATGACCTATGTATATGTGTGGTTAATACTGACAAGATCTGTTCAGCACTTAGTCCTGGCTGTTGTGTTGTAGTGGCCTAGGTACAGTGCTGTCTTTGACAGGGCCATGTTCCAAGAACTGCAGTGCCAAGTATTCTGTATGTCAGCTGCAGCTACCATAGGAGTAGTACACACTGTACAGATGTCAATATCTGTTAATGCAGGAAAGCTGTACAGGTCATGGACAGGGGGCCACAAATATGGACAGTACACAGCTTGGAGTAACCTACACAGTGCCTACCATACTTCTCAACTGTACAGACCTATTGCAGAATGTCCAGACATTTGCATCATAATTGTGGTCTGTATAACACGGAATAGTGGTTATCTGGCAATACATTGGCAAATACGCAAGACTAAGGTCAGAAAATAATGACAGATTGTACTGTTAGACTTCATACCCTATAGAAACATGGATGCAAATGCAAAACCTGTTATTGAATCACCTCTCTAGGTTTGTAAGGCCAATACTTAAAAATGGTCCCTATATTTAGGCCTGTGTTCCCCAATCACTTATGGCTTTGTCTAGATACGTGGCTCTCAGAAGTTGAGAGGTATGGTTCCTAGTAAGACAGCAGGTACCTGAAGGTCAGTTTACTGTCACTGTATAAAAAGCTGCCACCTTTCTGTGTCAGCACTGACAACATGTCACTGGCCAACAGCCATAACCCTGAAATGACACAGGTTGTCAGAGAAGGAGCACAATTATGTCTTGTATATCTGTTCTGTGTGCCCTAACATTGCAGTTGCCTGCCAACTATTTGCAAAACAAGAAAGGGTCATGTCAAAACAGCAATGGCAGACAGTGGGGAAGCAGATGTCAAACCCATAAGAGCAAACAAGCAGTTACCACATCGGTCTCCCAACTGTCTATGTTATTAACACCATGTCCCCATGTGTGGGCACTTGTCTGACTGGCATATCTGGGACTGTCCAGACATCAGTCTGTGATGATATGACAGCTAGGCCCACATGTAGCTGCATAATAACTTACAGCAACACAAACCATCTAAGAACCACAGCAAATGGAGTAGTGCAAGGGTCTATATCACGTTGTTGAACTCTTAAAAGTTCAAACATCATATGATCGACACCATATTATCAAACTTTTAAAAGTTTGAATGTTTCAACAGAGATCTCCATACAGTGCATAATGGGAAGATTTCCCTTTTCTGCACTGTAGTGCAATCTCAGAGTTGGTATATTTAAAGAGCGGGAGGTGTGGGGGGTGCAGGGGGCTTGCCCCCCTGCTTAAACCGTTCAGGTAGGTTTTTTCTTTGGTTTATTTTTTTATTACATTTTTGAACTTTTAAAAGTTCGATCATATGGTGTTGACCATATGACGTTCAAACTTTTAAAAGTTTGATTATGTAATATAGACACGTGGTGCAATGATGGGCAACCTGCTAAATAGGTGCACTCAGATGTGTGAAGTCCACAACCATGTGTGCGATATAACAGCATGTACCCCGGCCACATCAGATTTACAAAATACATGACATCAGCCACTGTGGCCAAAGCTTGTGAGTGGACTACAGAAGAACAAAGATACACATATAAGGGGAAGGGGAACCACTGGCCAGACAAATGGAGAATGTGCACACTAAAACAGATTGTACAGTAACATAGATGCCATGCATTGTAAGGAGTCAGTAAACATCACTTGCAGATACAGAACACATACCCATGTAAGTGGAGGTCCGCAACAAAACAAAACCCAAACAATGGACACCTCAGAAGCAAAATCACATGAGAACTCCACAAACCCACACACCACAGACCATGTAGACTCCACACACCAGGGTCTTGCAAACACCAAGGCCCTACCCCAAACCCCAAACACCTACCCTACACAGATAGGCTAACAGCACTGTCCCTCTACCCTGTTCTATACAGACTCTGCTGAGGTGACCCCTGTCTGGCATACCAAGCAGTCCAGACCCTGCCTTGATGGGACTTTTGCACATCTGGAACTCAAGGCCCACTCCATCAACCTGGAGGTGCAGCATCAGCCTGGGCTGTAATATCAGTACATCTTGTCAGTGTGACAGATATGTGCACCACACACTCACTAATCTATGGAATACACTCCCTGTCAACAGCAAGACAAGTGCCTCAATACCCCTAGTGATGCCTTCCCTGTATAAATGCATGGGAAACACAAAGTACAGTCCTGTGATCCCACCTGTCTCCCTGCTGGACAGGGGCTCTGTATGCTGACATGTTGTAACATGGGCTACACTCTTGTCTGTGTGGGTTCTAAGGGCTTCAGTGCTAATATCCTACTAATGTCATAGAAACCTATCAACCTATACAGAACTGTCTGTCAGTGGTTCATCACATTAGTCTGTACTGCTCTGCCACTGACATACCTGGAAGTCACAGTGTTATGTGGAATATTCTATACATATAAAAGATATTTCTGCATAGTAGAATGCACTCTGTACCCACACCCATACCTCCTAACCTCTGACAGCAAGACATCTGGACAAGGTCATAAATATAAGTGGGACAAAGGCACAATGATAGGCAAGTGTTGCAAATATTGCCCTTACATACTGAGAAAGTAGGATAATGGATTCTGCATTAGCAGGAATTGTCTGAAGGTTATGAAGTTTGAAAAAGTAATGTCTGTCATTATGTTTAACATCACTCCTCAATTATATGCAACTAGCTTGCCATAAAAACACAAGTTTATGTAGACTGGATGAAACTTCTAGACAAACACCCAGACAATCTGGCAAAAAATTTACAGTTAAGAGGTATGGCGACACCAGGATATGATCTTTCAGGTAAGAAGAATACCACAAATGCAGGAGATCCCCAGACAGTATATCGCCAAGTTGCTGGACTGTTTAAACAGCTTCATCAGTCAACCGGCTGTAGCCACACCACTCAACGGGCAGTTCTGGGCAAGAATGTATATAACCAGGCTCATAATATTGGCCTGTGCATCATACATATTGTATTCCTCTGGTAAAGCACTGTGATGATCTGATGATGTTTGTCACTAGGTAATGACACAATACATTGCAGTGTCAGACTTCAGATATGCCAGAAAATGTCTGCTAAAACAAACCCAGTACCTGTTGGAAAGTCCTGTTTACTTTTGAGAGGGATGGCTGTAGCACACAAAACCCTGGACTGGAGTACACCTATCTCTGGAATGGACTCCCACTCTCACCATAGAAGGTCACACTGGGCATGCTCCTGCACTTAGAGAATCACAGGCCATGTTGGAACCCACATCGGACTATATAACTATGTTGTGCAAATATGTCATTGCATACAGGCAGCTATGTACACCTTAACTGTCCCTACACACACCCATCAGACAGGATAACTCTCAGCTATCTGTAGGTGGCCCATATGTGATGTATCTGCATCTGCTGTGTGTGATACACAGACATATATATGGACAACAGATAACAATATATCAAGCATACCCACACATAGATGTGGGGAAGAGAGAGACAGACAGTGATAGAGAGAGAGACACACAGGGGGCACACATAGAGTGAGTCACACACAAAGAAACACTGAATGGCATAGATTGATGTCCTGCTATGGGCAGCGGCATGCCAGTCATAGCCACTCACATATGCAGCATGAAGGCAAGTTCCATTGTGTAATAGTAGTGAGGTGGGGGTTATGATATCTCATCACCTGCTTCTGTGTGTATGTGTGTGTTTGTGTGTGTGTGTGTGTGTGTGTGTGTGTGTGTGTGTGTGTGTGTGTGTGTGTGTGTGTGTGTGTGTGTGTGTGTGCGTGTGTGTGTGTGTCAGTAGTTTAAGTATTAAGAGGCGTTTCCCACCCAGGACACTTCCCATTGCCCTACTTTACAAAATCTGCTAATGTCATTCACCTTAGAAGTACCTTTGGAGTGGTCTTTGTCCAATAAGTTCTGTGGCACATGTGATAGCTGTGTAACACTATAGTACAAATAACGAGATAGGTAGTGGTTCTAATCTCAGTCCCGCTGTGTGTGTGTGTGTAGGAATAAGAGTTTTATGCCTTTCCCACCCAGGAAACTTTCCATTGCTCTACTTTACAAGATCTGCTGATGTCATTCACCTTAGAAGTACCTTTGGACTGATCCCTATCCTATAAGTTCTATGCCACGTGTGATAACTGTGTAACACTGTAGTACAAATAACTTGCTATGTAGTGGTTCTAATCCTAGTCCTGCCAAGTGTGTGTGTGTGTGTGTGTGTGTGTGTGTGTGTGTGTGTGTGTAGGAATAAGAGTTTTAGGTCTTTCCCATCCAGGACACTTCTTATTGCCCTACTTTACAAGAGCTGCTGATGTCATTCACCTTAGAAGTACCTTTGGAGTGGTCTCCATCCTGTAAGTTCTGTAGCACATGCAATAACTGCATAACACTATAGTGCAAATAACTAGATAGGTAGGGGTTCTACTCTCAGTACTAAGTGTGTATGTTTGTAGGATAAAGTATTTTGCAGACCTTCCCATCCGCAACATGTCCCAGTACCTTACTTTACAAGGGATGTTGATGTCATTCATCTGAAAAGTACTGTTGGACAACACTCAGCCCTAAAAGCTCTATGGTGTGTGTAATAACTTTGCAACACTATATAGTACAAATAACTAGGTAGGTAGGAGTTCTAATCATAGTCCGTGTAAGTGTTTGTAGGTGTGTATATTTGCAGGATATAGTATTTTGAGGCCTTTTTTCTCCCAATACATTTCCCCATTGCCATACTTTACAAGAGATGGTGATGTTATACACCTTAGAAGTACCTTGGGACACTCTTCAACCCTATAAGCTCATTGGCATGTGCAATAACTGCACAACTCTGAACTGTCAATAACTAGATAGGTAGGGGTTCTAAACTCAAAACTGGTAACTGTAATGGTGTGTGTGTGTGTGTGTGCGTGTGTGTGTGTGTGTGTGTGTGTGTGTGTGTGTGTGTGTGTGTGTGTGTGTGTGTGTGTGTGGCTGAGGCCACATCTCTGGGGGTGTGGGTTTTATTATTTGGAGGTTTATTCCACCCATTACACTTCCCACTGTCCTCTTCACAATGGCTGCTGATGTCATCCACCATCATACCTCTCAACTGTCTATGATTTTCAGGGATGTCCCAAATTTTGGCTCAAAGTTTAGCTCTGCCCTTCTTAATCCCTCCAACCTTTGGTGACTTTTGGAGAAAAGGTGGTGAATTACACTTACTAAATAATGAAAATAATTAGAGCTATAGAATTCTCTTACTTCATGAAATGGCTATTAAGTCACATAGTTATAATTTGTCAATGTCTTAAGCTAATAGCACTGACATTTTAAATGTGTCTCTGTCCATGATTATTTCCTGATTTGTCCCTGATTCTGTGGAAAATTCTCCCTAATTGGTTGGGAGCTATGTCCACCATAGAAGTACCTGTATACACTTCTCAGCCTCTAAGCCCAGTGGCATGGGCAATAACTGTGTAATACTACACTACAGCAGTGAATCATGAAGTGCAGTAGATTAGCAAGGAGGAAGTAAGGACAGCTATGAAGAGGATGAAGAATGGAAAAGTTGTTGGTCCAGATGACATACCTGTGGAAGCATGGAGGTGTTTAGGTGAAAATGCAGTGCAGTTTTTTACTAGATTGTTTAATGAAATCTTGGAAAGTGAGAGGATGCCTGAGGAATGGAGAAAAAGCATTTTGGTACCAATTTTTTAGAATAAGGGTGATGTGAATAGCTGTAGTAACTACAGAGGGATTAAATTGATCAGTCACAGCATGAAGTTATGGAAAAGAGTAGTGGAAGCTAGGTTAAGAATCGAGGTGATGATTAGTGATCAGCAGTATGGTTTCATGTGAGGAAAGAGCACTACAGATGTGATGTTTGCTCTGACAGTGTTGATGGAGAAGTACAGAGAATGTCAGAAGGAGTTCATTGTGTCTTTTTGCACTTAGAGAAAGCATATGACAGGGTGCCTAGAGAGGAGTTGTGGTATTGTATGAGGAAGTCGGGAGTGTCAGAGAAGTATGTAAGAGTGGTACAGGATATGTACAAGGGTAGTGTGACAGCAGTGAGGTCTGCAGTGGGAGTGACAGATGCGTTTAAGGTGCAGGTGGGATTACATCAAGGATCAGCTCTGAGCCCTTTCTTATTTGCAATGGTGATGGACAGGTTGACAGACGAGATCAGACAGGAGTCACCGTGGACTATGAAGTTTGCAGATGACATTGTGATCTGTAGTGAGAGTAGGGAATAGGGGGAGGGGACCATTGAGAGGTGGAGATATGCACTAGAGAGAAGAGGAGTGAAGGTCAACAGGACTAAGACAAATATATGTGTGTGAATGAGAGGGAGGATAGAGGAATGGTGAGGATGCAGGGAGTAGAGGTGGTGAAGGTGGATGAGTTTATATACTTGGGTTCAACAGTTCAGAGTAATGGTGAGTGTGGAAGAGAGGTGAAGAAGAGAGTACAGGCAGGATGGAGTGGGTGGAGAAGAGTGTCAGGAGCGATTTGTGACAAACAAGTACCAGTGAGAGTGAAAGGGAAGGTCTACAAGAGGGTAGTGAGACAAGCTATGTTATATGGGTTGGAGACAGGGGCATTGACAAAAAGGTAGGAGTCAGAGCTGGACGTGGCAGAGTTAAAGATGTTAAGATTTGCACTGGGTGAGATGAGGGTGGACAGGATTAGGAATAAGTATATTAGAGGGTCAGCCCAGGTTGGAAGGCTTGGAGACAAAGCCAGAGAGGCAAGATTACATTGGTTTGAACATGTGCTGAGGAGAGATGCAGAGTATATTGGGAAAAAGATGCTAAGGATGAAGCTGCCAGGTAACAGGAAAAGAGGAAGGCATAAGATAAGGTTTATGGATGTGGTGAGAGAGGACATGCAGGTGGTTGGTGTGACCAAGCCAGATGCAGAAGACAGGAAGACATGGAAACAGATGATCCGCTGTGGCGGCCCCTAACAGGAGCAGCCGAAAGAAGAAGACTACAGTACAATTAATTAGATAGGCAACGGTCCTAATCTCAGTTCTGGCAAATGTGTGTGCATGTGTGTGTGTGTGTGTGTGTGTGTGTGTGTGTGTGTGTGTGTGTGTGTGTGTGTGTGTGTGTGTGTGTGTGTGTGTGTGTAAGTGTGTTTGTAAGTATGTATATTTGTAGGATACAGTATTTTGAGGCCTTACTCTCCCAGTACAATGTCCATTGCCATACTTTACAAGTGCTGGTGATGTTAATCACCTTATAAGAACCTTGGGACACTCTTCAACCCTATAAGCTCTGTGGCACATGTGATAATTGTATAACACTATAGTGTCAGTAACTAGACAGGTAGGGGTTCTAAACTGAGTACTAACAATTGTGATAGTGTGTGTGTCTGAGAAGCATATTCCCTGTCGCTGTTGTGTGTTGGTTATACCATTTTAAGGGCTGTTGACTCTCTTACCATGGCATTAATTTGCAGTGCTAGTTAATGGCATCTGTTGTACATATAACATGTTAAACTGTACAGGCCATACCAGCCCTCTGTACATATGTGTATGGACTATCTAGATGTTTGCAAACAATATTTTGTCTGTGACCCCTAACAATGGGCATATATGAGACACATTGCCAAACTGTCACAGTCACTGTACTGACAGGCATGGCAGCAGCAGCAGACTTCAAACCTGTCTGAAACATAATGCTGATAGACAGTCTGTTACTCTATCACTGTATCACATCACCTTGCAGCAGTCTACAGACAGAAATCAGGTGAACACCATATATGAAGCTGGGGCAAACAGCAAATATTGGGCATACCCATGACATATTAATGTGACACACATGGGTAATGGATAGCGCAACAGGTCATGCAATTGAATGCACCTTCCAAAGGGTATGTGTTGTTAGATGACAATAGCTGTCATTAATCTACAATGTCAGTCTGTCATGATTTTACCAGAGGTTGGCCAGAAAAAACACATCTTCATAACCGATGTGAAGAAATTACCTGTCAGAGATCAGGACAATCTGCACACATATGCAGAGGTCAGAGGTATGGCCACCATCTGTACCCATAACACCCAACTTTTAGAGCAACGAATGTTCACAAAGCCATATATAATGGGGTGACAAAGGACACATAATTGAGACACCTGTCAAATATAGCTCCTACAAACATATAACAGTGATAGCATGACAGGGATTGCATTAGCACAGATGGTCTGAATGCTATGAAGTGTGCAACTCATAATGTCTGCCATTATGTTATGACTGCAGGCTGCACAGGTTTGGCAACAATCTGCCAGACAGGCACAGGTGTATTAGAAAATGGACTACTGATATGTGGCATGCATCAGGACAGTCTGTGTAAACTGTACAGTTGAGAGGTATGTCTGAACCACCCTGCAGGTTGCAGTCCATGTTTGGCAAGGTGTAACCTGTGATGACTACTAAAACAGTTAAAAGAGGCCCCAGAACTGTGGGACAAGAAACATGTCATACAGTTCTGTACTGATTGCATAGATAAGTGATTGCACATCAAAAGCACCTTAATGTCATGGAAAATTCTGTAAGCAACGGTAATGTTACACAAAGAAGGTGTCATACTAGCATACCATAGGACATCTTGTGTGTTGCACTTGCCATGGGCATGCTATGTGCTGCCAACTGCCACATTACTACAACTTGTGTCCCACACTCCACCATTGATAATGTCACACACAAATTGTGTGTTGCATATATGTGTGCAATATGTAGACATGAGAAGGCCCTGTGATTACTGTGTGCCCACAAGTTAAGTGAATCTGTTGGGGTTAGGGTCATGGCTATGCTTGTGGAGGGACTTAGTGACAGTACTCCAGTGACCTCATCTGTATGTATGAGCCTGTGGTACTACAGAACTCTGAGGTGACATGTATGAAGGCTAGCTGTCTGTGACAAGGGGTATGTATGCAAGGTCACACTGTCTGCCAACAGTGTCCCTCACACACTGTTGCATGCATACACACCTGGTAAATATGTACATATACAGCTGCACCTGGGCTATGACATAGTCAATGTGTTTCTGCTCTGCCATATTCCTTGTTGGGAATGTCTGCAGGGCCACACCCTGCAGATACACAGACACCTGGAACACAAACAGAATACAACATTTGAGACTACATTCAGTCTGCATTACTAACACCAATAATGCATCATGGCTGAAAAGGTACATATAACTCTGAAGTGTACCAATTACAAATGCCAGCAGACAGCAGCTTACACAGTATTACATAGCTACACTGTACTATAGTCACCCTGCACATCAGATCCATATTAGCATGTCCCTGCATCAATGGTATGGATGACACGGATGTGGCACAAGTATCATCATATGCACAGGGTGTGGAGTGGATTTGCCAGAGGCCTAAGCCAGTCCATATGGCTGCCATAATGTGTATGTGTTTGGAGGGGGATTCTTGACATGGGCTGTGCAGAGGTGCTGTATGTGTCAGGTGGTGAAATGCTTGTGATTGAGATGTGTCTATATTTTGTATGCTCACAGTCATGCCATGTGGCTGCCCTGCACAGGGTTATGTTGGACAGCTGTGGACCGTACATGGCAAGGTGTACAGTTCACCATGTTTGGCCACAGACACAGGAACTAGCACTGCCAGGGGTCTCAGTGGCACCACCAGCCGGGACCAAGGCCAGATGCAGTACTACTCCCCAACAGTGATTGCTGTCTGCTGGATCCATGTCCCTGACGGGACCGGACAGGACCATGTGCCCATGGCCTTCTCCAATGTGGTGTGGACAGCACCCCCCTTTGGTACTGCTGGTGGTACTGCCACTACAGGAGTGTGATCATGCATGGCCCCATGGACCCTCAGCTGATGTTGGTGCTGGCCTATGTCCACGTGGCCAATGGCCATTCCCACCACACACTCCAGTGCAGACATTCCACAGTTGAGGATTGCCAATGCCTCACCCAACTATCTATCCATGACCCCAGCATAGCAACAGTTGGCCTCAGCAAGGTCATGGAGGTTGTCACGCATGGCAGGAAGAGTTGCATCCAACACCCTGAGTATTTGTCTGGTGTTGTGTTCATTCCGTGCCTGTGCCTCCATGACGGTCCAAAACATGTGTCTGGTGCCAACTGCTGTGGCACTTGAGACAGGGGCTTGATGGGTAGCAGTCCTCCTTCGAGGACCTCTGTCCATCCTACTGTGTGGGACCCCACCTGTTCCCTGGCTATGGGTAGTGTCTACACTCACACTTGCCATTGTCACCACACCAGCATGTTGCATGCCACCACCCAACAACTGTACATTATCTGTGGCCACTGGGGACTGGGTATGTGTGGGCATTGTAACTGTGTGTTTTGACATAGTGGTCTGCAGTGGTATGCCAAACGATGGCACTGATTCAGCCCCCAACATGCCCACCTGTGCCTCGCTTTGGCCATCATCATTGTCAGAGTCCACAGAGACACTGACAGCAGATTCCGGGTGGGAGGGTCCCTGACCCCCATGTCCACCTGTGAAGGTAAGAAAACATATGTGAATTACTACCTGCACTATCAGGTTTACTGGTATACACACACACACACACACACACACACACACACACACACACACACACACACACACACACACACACACACACACACATGCACGCATGCGCATGCACACACACACACACACACACACACACACACACACACACACACACACACACACACACACACACACACACATATACAGGTGAGGTGGCACAAAGGCATTACACAGACCTCACATTATCCAAAAGGTGGCATGCACAACACACAGTTAGACCATAACATACACACTGTGCACAGGCCCTCAACATCATGCAGTGCATCCAGTTCCCCTTAATGTTAGTACTAATGTACACCTCTGGGATATGTGACTAGTGTTAGTAGGTGATGGGTCTTCACCTAGCACACATTGCACCAGTGGACACATTATTGCTGGTCACAGATATAGCTCAGTGGCAACTCCTACAGAACATACCTCTCAACTGTACAGATTTCTACAGATTGACCAGATGTTTGGCTACTATGTCTGGTCTGCACCTCATAGAAGCTGTGTTATTCTGACAAAGTACTGGGATGATATGAGGTTTGATGTCACTAAGTAATGACATACATTTGAGTTCCAGACTCAAAATCTTCCAATGATTGTATGGTAGAACAATTCATGTTACCCCAGCAACCTTCTAAGCTTACAACAGTAATATTTAGAAGACGTTCACATGGTTTGGCCTTTGACCCCCCCATTATGTCAGTCCTTGTCCACATTCCTTGCACTGACAGGTTGAGAGGTCAGCTACAGAACTATTATGTCTCCTACAAATAGGCCCCAGTGATGACCATTGTGATGCAATGCAGTGAACCCCACAATACGTGAATGTCCACGTATCCCAATAAGGCTAAGAGTGACAGCTGTGTGCATGGTAACATGCATGCCCTTAACATGCCTAGTGTATTGGTGAGCCACCACAAGACATCTCTATATGCACCAGCTGCAAGCCGCTGTTCCACATCCATACCAGAGGGACCTATGTAGTTGTGGGAGAGAGGTATTTTTAGCAGAATCACATGTGGCATTGGTACAGGATGAATGCTGCATTTCTGCACCTGCACAAAACCAGCTCAGATAATGCACGGTTAGCTTACATTCACCATAGATGTGCACTTCTGTGCATTACAAAGCCCCACCCACAAATGCAGTATGACCTGACATATGCATCTACATACTCTATGGATGGCATTCTGGACACTACATTACATAATAGATGTCCACTGGGGCCTTATCTGGATGCTCCTCGCCTGTTGTCTGGTTGCCATCCACCTCCACAATGTCTGTGTGTTGTTCCAGTTGTTGTGTGGTGGATGTCCCAAGGTAGGCAAGGAGCTCCTCAGCAGGTGTCAGTGGGGCCTGCATAACAGGAACCCCACCTGTGGCTGAACGGTCCCTGGCCATGGCAGCGGCCCTTCACCGGGCATGTTGGATGAGGTCAGTCACCTTGCATCTGACCTGGTCATAGGTGCAGTTATGATGTCCAATGCTGTTCACCCTGGTTACCAGGTCTTCCCACAGGGCAGTCCACTCTCACAACTGCTGTCTGCTATGGCCAAACATCACCCTATAGTGCTGGGTTATCGCATCGATGATGGCCATGTTCTCGGCCTCCGTGTATGCAGGGTTCCTGTTGTGATGCATCCCACCTGGAAGACATAAACAGGGGAACACATCACAGGATCTCATACATCAGTCAATGTTATTCACAGAACCTGCACATCAGCATTGGCTAGCACTAATCACCACTTCCAACCACATCATACCCCTGTCATCTAGCAGCACAGTATGATTATGCATTGCACTCCTGGTCTTGATGTGTCATGTTCCCCCCAATGAGAGCCATTAAGTGGCATAATCCTCCATCCTTCATTCACATTTGTGTAGAGGGATGACAGTGGCTGTCTTCCATGCACATGGAATGTTGCTGGTGCTCTGATTTCATATGACTCCAGTGTGTAATGAAGCTGAGAACACATTGTAGGATGCAGACAGGGATGTCATCAGGTCCCATGGAGACTTAGGTTTGTTGCCTTTGACTAGGCATTACAGACCTGCTCCCTGATGATGGGTGAGGGGTATGGTTGCTGTACATATTATCCTATACTGATGGGTGGACAGGAGAGTGATGTTTCCACTCAACCTGTCTGTAGTGGGTAGCCTATAGCTATGGCATGTGTGTATGTGGTCTGAGTGACCACCAGTACAGGGTGGTTTGTGTTGTCACCTCCAAGAGTGGAGGCATTTGTGATGACAGCATTGTTGGGTGTGTCAAATTTTTACATGTAGTTAGCCTTACAGTAATGCACGTGGCCTTATTCGCTTGTTCAGATGCTGGTGGTATTGTTTCCAGTTTGGTGCCTGGTCCTACCTGGCCCTGTACAGTGATTTTATTGACCTAGTATGTGGTTTGTATATTGCAGCTGTCCAGCAAAGGGGATTACTCTATCTTGGTGGAGGTGGGTTTTATGGGTCAGGTATTGCTGTGTCTACACAGCTATGTAGGTGCACATATGGATGTTTGTTGTGGACATGGACACATTGTCATAACACTGTTGGACACTCCTCTGATTCCAACCTGGTACTCATGCTTATTCTAGTACACATTTGTGTCAAGGCAATGCAACAACCTGTAGCTGTACACATTTATGTCTGAAGCACTGATACAAGGATTACACACATGTATGACATGTACAGCTTATGTACCTGATGTTTTGCAACACATATGTTGTTTTGAGGCTTCCAGCTATGCCTACTGATACATACATATGCACTGGTGATATCTGATATATATGTCTGTTCTGTGTCAGTATGGCACACTGTGTTCACAGTCTTGCTGCTCAGTCATTCTTCTCAACCTGTTGGGGCAAGACATCTGGACAACAGCACACATTGATGGGGAGACTGTCACACATATAGTAACACCTCATTAATATTGCTGTAACACACTTCAGTCAGTTGATAGCACAGTAGGCTTTGCATTCACAGAACTACCCTGGAGGATATGACATCCAGCATTCACATGTATGCTATTATGTTCTGATGTCAGTCTTCACATATTTGCCAAAGATTTGACAGACATAACACAAATCTATGGGTAAATGACCACAAATATGAGGCATACATGTGGTCAGTGTGCAAGACACTGGATATTTGAATGGTATGGGCACAGTATACTGCATGCAGTTCAACAAGCACCCTACACCTGTGTACTAAGTACATATCCCTATATAGGTCTCTTACATTACTTAGACTGACATATGTATCATAATGATATTCACAAGTGACATATGGATATTTAGAATATGCCAGTAGCATGCCTGGCAGTGTCACTGTCAGTACTGGGTAACAGACACACCAGTGGTAGTTATATGTAAGCTGACCTTTCCTGGGATGACTCAGGGGCCAGAGCTGTGATCTATGTCACGTCAGGCAGAGCCAGATGTAATGCCCATAGTTGCTGAACAGCAATATATCAGTACAGCAGGTCTTCTTGAGACATTGTTTAATCTCCTATTTCCCATTTATGCATACCCCCCTTCTGCATTCCATTACATGCTTAGTTGTTAGACATACCTTTTTTGCCAGACTTCTGTGACTTAATGCTCCTATCTCCACTTCTGTGCAAGCTGTTTGTCTTACAGGAGAATATGTGTTTTCCATAGGCTGCAGCTTGCCTTTTGTAGGTAATGCTCATGAGCAGATGATAGCCTGAGCACCAAATGATGTTCCCCACTTGCTAACTGCATCCAAAACAGCTAGGTTGTTATTCAAATAGCCAGTGGCATGGCGGCACACTCCCACGCCTATAATTAAGTATTTCATGTGGACGTTGGCCCTTTTCCTTACCTGTGAGGTGGACATCGTGGAGGTGTGTGAGCTACAGCATTACAGAGGGTAGGTGGAAATACCTCTTGGAACATGAAATGTGCAGACAGCCGAACAAAAAGGGTGAGAAGGTTCCAGACCTAGGGACAGGATGTGAGCATTGCTGGTCTGCACTTGGAATAATGCTAGCTTAACAGGCTGTGTCTTTACATGCATTGTCTGCATTATTTCAAGCCTGACAGTGTTATGTATATGACATAACTCTCAACTGTATGGCTATCTGCAGAATGCCCACAGGTTTGCCTCTCATGTTTGATCTGTTCCTCGGACAGTTCTTGTCCTGAGCAAATCAGTGGGATACTCTGGGGATTGCAGTCAGTATATAATGACATCTGTACGTATTTCTGATGTCATATCCTTAAGACAAGTTATGTTACAACACAGCCTGTTGCATCAACAACTTTTTCAGTTTATAACAGCACTATTGCACTTATGACCCTGTTTCTGGGCCTCTGTACCCCTATCATGTCAGGCTTTGTCCATATGTCATGCACTAAGAGTTTGATAGGTATGGTATATCATTATTTAGTGCCTTCATTCCTGATATCATCCCAGTGATGTTGTTGAATCCCACATGTGTTATGCATTAGGGGCCATATATATGAGGGCAAAGGCTGGACAATCTGTAGAACTCTGTTCACGCGACAGGTCGGTGCATGTCTGGCCATTGTTTATAGCCTATCAGGATTGTGTCACAGTGTAATGTTTACAAATTAGTTGGCCTATATAGGGGGGTGATGTGAATGTCATGAGTCATTTTGCATCCGACTGTGCATGCTGCTCCAGTTACTGGTGGTCTATCAGCAGTATATGTGTGCATGCGCATTCTGAGACATTTCCAATACCACCTCAGGACTCCAAATACAATGTGGCCTGGGGCAGTATGTGTAGGGGTGTTGTGTGACTGGCATTCAGGATATATCTGTCCACACAGTCATTATCCTGTAGTGTTTGGTTGACTTACCAGTATGTTGCTGTGATTGTGGTGCAATTGGTTGTGTGTATGCACTTTCACACTGGAGTCTGTTTTTCAGTACAGTTACATCTCTGTAGTGCATGCTATATTTGCTAATGCATGTGCAATTCCCCAGAGCTGCTTTGGAGTACTGTTGTGTTGTTCTGACTGTATTTTGGACAGTGCTTGGTGACATGCTTGTCAGCTCAGTGTACTTTCCCTACTGTTACATAGCTGCACCCATAGCTGTCACCTCTCCAGGTATTCATGGGATGTCCAGTTGTCTAGATCAAATCTTTGGTGTGGTCTCCATGACAGGTGTGTATGTCTGATATGTCTGACATCAGGGGGATGATGTGTGGAATGGAATCACTACATAATGAGAAGCGATTGATTGTTCAGACTTCTGATATTTCATTCAACATATGTTAGAACAGACAGTATTACTGCAGCAACTTTCTCAGCTTATCCATTCAATTATGTCAGATATGTCCCTATTTCCATGCCTTTGTCCCCCCACTTTGTCTGGCTTGAAGGGCAGCCTAAATGCAGCCTTTCATATTTTTTCTGCATCACAGTGGCATTTTTAGAGGACATATAGCATGATAGGTACATTATATGCACTCTGCACAACAGCAACAAATTTAACAGTACTAATGCACTTTTTGTGTAGAAGACTAACCCCGGAATTCAGTAAACTTCCATGCAGGAAAAGCTTATTCCTGCATGGAAATGACCATTTAAGAGCAGCATGACAGCGTGCCATGCATTGTTATGAAGGCACGCTGCCTCTGCTCCTAAAAGGACATGGAGCATGAACGAGTGCAGGGGGTGTGTCTGAAAGTAGAGCTCTCACAATATACATGTACCTGCACTCAAAAATTGCCATTTGGCAATTACAATGAGTGAGAATGCTCATATATGGGGTTGCCACCTTTTCAAATGCCCAAAGTGGGACTGTTAGTGTACAAACATGGCATGTTGCAGGACAAAACACACCCACAGCCATTGCAAAGGTAAAAGCTCCACTTTCCAGGACAACCCTATGCTCATAGCAACAGAAACACACCAGGATTTCTGTTAAATGTGCAGACGCACCCAGAAATCCACAGCAATTGGTGAAACATGTCCCTTCTTAGAGAAAATAACAGTAGAAATATTTTTTTTATCAAACTGATTAAATGTAACCATAGCTGCATGGGTTTTCCCATTGCTTAGCTAAGCATAGTCTAGCTTAAATGGCACAAAAATGTAAATAGCAAAATACATTCAATAGCAGCAGTACAGCAATAGTATAGTGGCTAGAGAGCTCGCTTTGTGAGCAGTCATTGCCAGTTCAATCCTCACTGTAGTAAATTTCATTTTCCATGTGAAAGCAATTCATGAACATTTTTTGCTGTATTACCTACTAAATAAAATATATTTGTGAACTGTAGCATTTCATTAAGTGCAGATGTGAGGTGCCATTGCAATGTGGTAAAATCCACAGATAAACACAAGTGCCCTATACAGTTTATGTACACATGAATCAGGGATACTAAACAAAGTTATAATATGTAATGAATTATAAATCAATGCCATACAGCAAATAGTGTAACAAATGTATAAAGTGTCCAAATTTACCACTTTCCCATGACCCATGTTTCTTTTCTTTCTAAATTAGTGCGGGGATAAGCGGGAGCAAGCACTTTTAAGGAGTAGTAAGCGAGTTTAATCCTGTTTGCATGGGGGTAAGCAATGCCTACACAGGATAAGCAATTTAGAGGCTAACTGACTGTAAGAGTATTTAACCAGAAGTTAGCATTGCTAACTGTCGTGCAAACCCACTTACAACTGCTTAAAAGTGCCTTAATCACTCTGTATCCAAAAGCCCTTGTTCTGCCCAGCAACAAAAGAATCATTCTTTGCAAGTCTCAAACCCAGGATCCTGCATACCATAGTGATTTATCACTGTGCCATATAAGCTGTACATAAAATTGAGGTATACCCAAACAGATCTTCACTAAAGCAAAATCACATTTTACACGTGAAAGGAATTTATAAACATTTTTTTTTATTGTACAACCTACTAAATAAGATATATTTGTGAACTGGAGTACTGCATTAAGTCCAGATGTGAGGTGTCATTGTAATAAAGTGTGAAATCCCCTGATAAACACAAGTACCCCATACAGTGTACATACACATGGATCACAGATACCAAACACATTTTTAACAGGTAATGAATGATAAATCAATACCAAACAGCAAATAGTGTGCAAATTTAAAAATAAGCAATATTAAGCATTGCACACCTCTGCTTACCTGGTGTAAGCAATGCATAGCCCAGCTAAATAGATTTGCCCATTGGTATGCCCTTAAAGCAATGCCAACCTTAGGTAAGCAGGTTTGCCCATAGCTTAGCATTTTCAAAACTGTCCAATCATGGCAAAGTGTGCAGAATTGGCCCTATTTAAACCCCATAGGTGGGAATACATCTCATAACTGATTGCAGCTTCCTCATGTAGGCACAATGGCTGGTGTTGGGGAATGATCACACTTTCAAGTGCAGTGCTGGGGCATCCAGGAGTATAAGGTCATGGCAGGACTCCTGGTAAAACACCATGAAGAGAGACTGATGCAGGGCCAGTACCAGGGTTCCCAATATAAAGCAGAAGCCTGGGACCATCTCGCTAGTGACCTCACCAGTGTCACTAGCATCCTTCGAATTGGTGAGCAGGTCAGGCATCACTATGCCAACCTAAAATGGAGGAAGAGGGATCTCTTGGATCAGTGGATCCAAGAAGCTAGGCAGGGTGATGTCCCAGCAGTGTGTAAGTACTCATTCTACTAACTGTTTAATAATTGCCTAGCTCATGTATATTATGGATAGGTATGGCTAAATATTCCTCTTATGTCTCTGACAGCTGCAGCAGAGTGGGCTGTGAATCAGGAAGCCCATGCATGTAGGCTGCAAAGGCTGCCTCATGAGGCATGTTAGTAATAATCTTGCATGTACTGTCATAATAAATAAATCTAAAAGTAGTAGAAAGTTAATTGTCAGTATAAAACCTGTATTGTGTATGGGATGTACTGAATAAACCAGACAATATGGCAGGAAGAGTCTCATATAGGTTGTATGTAAATAAAAGGGTAACAGCCTGGCAATAAAGATCTAACTCCAGGACTGCTTGTGTTTACTCTGGTATAATATGGTAATGTAGTGTTGCATTCTGTTAATATTACTGTTGTATGAAGCACTGTTACCCACACTGTGCTATATAACTAAAATGTGTAGGAATGTCTGTATATGACTGCAGTAATCACAAGGTCATATTGTACAACTGAGGGAGACTTAGACAGAAAACGGTGAAAAGATGCACAACAAAATCCAAATAGCACACTCACCTGTGAAGTAAACTTGTATTTTTAGCCCACACAGTCATGGTTCGAATCCTGTGAGTGGTAGTAAGCTGTATGCATAATCATACCCCTCAATTGTACATATTTTATCAGAAAGTTCAGATAATTTGATTAGTTTTTCTACCTGTCACCCTGTCCCCCTGGCAAATCAGTGGGATGATCCCAGAAGTTTAGGCAGCAAATAATGACATACAACTGATTGTCAGACAACATAACCATCAGAAATATATCTGTAAGAACAAACCTGTCACTCTAGCAACTCACCGAAATGTTATGAGAGTAATATAGGTTCATAGGTTCATAGATTAGTACTAGGCTAACTGCCCTTTTGGGCCATTTGAAGCTTAGCCAGTTACCCCATGTGAGAATCAAACCCTGCACCTTGTGTCTTTAAGGTAAACACCTTAACCATTATGCCATCTTCCCACCCCTTATTTTTTTGGGGGCCCGGACGGCCCAAGGATGGGTCCCCCCTCCCCACGAGGGCGCAGAGCCCATCCCCCCACTTGCAACAAAAGCTTGGCTCGAGGGATGACTTTCAATAGATCACAGCTTTTTGCTGCTCTGCTACGTATGAAACCCTGACCCAGAATCAGGTTGTCTATGAATGATTTAGCACCTGGTTCCCCACGAACGTGTGGTGCACTGCTGGAGAGAGGCAGCCTCCTTCCATCCGTGCTCCGATCCAGTGACGAGCGGTGCTCCTCAATGACCTTGTAGCCGGCTATCCCTGGCCAACCAGAGATCCGCTGCGCTGCGGTATCATTACATTTAGGTGGGATTCTGACTTAGAGGCATTCAGTCATAATCCCACAGATGGTAGCTTTACACCATTGGCTCCTCAGCCAAGCACTTACATCAAATGTCTGAACCTGCGGTTCCTCTCATACTGAGCAGGATTACTATCGCAACAACACATCATCAGTAGGGTAAAACTAACCTGTCTCATGGATGGTCTATTCAAATTATGTCCCATCTCTATCCCCATGTTGTGAAGCTATGACCAGAGTGCGTGCAATAACAGAGTGAGATGTATGTGCATTATAATAATGTGGAATCTGGTAATATGTGTGGCAACATTCAGGTAATGTTAAGAAATATTCCCTCCACAGATCTGTCAGATAAGAAAACTGTGCCTAGAAATAAAGATTGAAATCCTGGACTGGTACTGTTTAGTCTGGTATTGTATGACATTGTTAGTATTGCAGTTTGTCTGAATAATAATGTATTACTCATCACTGTCACCCACACTGTGCTACATAATAAAAATGTCTAGGAATCCCTGTGTAAGACTGTTGTAATTACAAGGTCAGATTGTAAAACCACAGGAGACTTATAGACAGAAAACAGTGAAGAGATACACAGCAATATCTAAATAGCACACTCAGCTGTGACGTACACTGTTTTATTTTT
This sequence comes from Protopterus annectens, assembly GCF_019279795.1. Taxonomy (NCBI): domain Eukaryota; kingdom Metazoa; phylum Chordata; order Ceratodontiformes; family Protopteridae; genus Protopterus; species Protopterus annectens. The sequence continues at coordinate 810,610,940 of NC_056745.1, forward strand.
AGCAGACACAGCCATGGTTCGAATCCTGAGAGTGGGAGTAAGCTGTATGCATAATCATTCCCCTCAACTGTACAGATTTGTTCAGAATGTCCAGATAATTGACCCATATCCACTGCTTGTTACCCTGTCCCCCTGGCAAATCAAGTGTGATGATCTATGAAATTTAGGCATCTTTTAATGACATATAACTGATTGTCAGACCTGTAAATATTCAGAAAATGTATATAAAAACAAACCTGTCATTGCAGCAACTCACCAAAGGTTTATGAGGGCAATTGTCAAAATATGTCCCAGTTCCACCTGCATGTTGTCAAACCTTGACCAGAGTGTGTGCAATAAGAGATTGAGAGGTATCTGCATAACATCAACCTGGAATCTGGGAATATGCTTAGAAACAGTCAGGTAGTATTAACAAACAATACCTCTACAGGTATACCATGTAAGAGGTGTATACTGTAGGTAAAACACAGTTCATGTATATACTTGTCTACAAACATACCACTGTCCAAACTAAGGCCATAGGGTAGTGTAATAATACCTGTAAGGTACAGATTAAAGCAGTGGCTAAGAAAGTTGTGAGAACTACAGGGATATACAAGTTGTTAATTGACATTTCCCTCCACCATATCTGCAACAATAATCTAAATACACAACTCAATGGGTATGTGTACAATTAAATCTACTGTTGGGACATATGTCTTATTGTTTGATAAATACTGAAATGTGTTTCTATGCATGTGCCATGTTGAAATACTCCCACATTGGTGGCATGCTGCCATCAATGTAACCTGCATGATGTAATGGCAGCTGTGGTTCCATATATTCATGTGTTCGGTTTGCTATGCAACTGTTCCATATCTGGTGTTATGGGTTAATGGGAATACCTATGCATGCTGTTATACCTAATCCTGGAATGTGTTGACTATTACTAACCCACATATGTTTTAAAAATTGCAACACCATAGCAAGTTTGGGAAGGCCATTCCCAGCAGACCCACCTCTCCTACCTCATTTGGCGGTGGCACTGTGCACCAGCACATCTGGGGCCCACCCTGGGACCTCCTCGTCCGCTGGTCCCTACACCACCTTTGGATGGAACCACCTCAGGGGATGGGGCTGGACCCCGTGGAAGTGGGCATGGACAAGAAACTGTCACCAGTCGTCAGGTCCAGGGTCTGGTGCGTAGCGAGCTCCACAGGGAGTTTGGAGATCAGCTATGCCAGCATGAGGGCTGTGTGGTGCATTTAAAGGGTCAGCCTGCCCCTCCTACCCAGCCCCCAGCACAGCCAGCACTGGGGCTGTGATGGTGCAGTGGTGACTGTCCATGGGTGGGGACCTCAGTCCCACTGTTTCTATTTGGGGGCTCATGGGCTTCTGACTTTGAAACACCCCTCCCCATCCAAGGTGTTTACCCCCACATGTGTCATATACCACTCCTGTATGCTGTCTTGTCTGTCCTATCTGTCATCCTACCAAACCTACCTCCCCAAATATACCTACTATCCTTCCCCAACATCCCACTCTCACCTTAAAAAAAGAAAAAAAGGGCAATCTGTTCCCCCCAAAAAATCTCGTCCCATACATAGCTGTTCATTTTACACATGTGTCCACTGGACACATGTAATCTGGTGTAATTTGCTTCACAACATATTATTGTTGTCCTCACCCCTCTTTCAGGGGTTTGAGTGTCCAAATCTACCTCCAAATTCAGTGTATATACACAGCTGTTGCTGTAGAAGAAATGGGCAGTTATGGACCTCCCGTACACCCATCCTGCACATCCCTAGCTATTTTGCTTATTGTCTTTCCACTACTCACACTGTCCATAGGTCTGGAACCTTATACAAATATGTAGTTGGCCTGTGTCTGCAAGTCCTTTTGTAAGAGCTACCTGCTGTCTGTAACACTGCTGCCCACACACAGGAAGGATGTCCTCCATACAGGAAAGGTAAAGGGACAATGCCAACATGATTTAGTAATTTATAGTAGTGGGTTGCCATGACAGTGGCAACTGGAAGTACTACATAGCTGGCTGCATGAAGGTAGCAAATGGTGAACACTGATTGGTGCAGAGGCCATCACCTGATCATGTGCATCACCTATGAAATCCATGCTGCAATCTATTCAAAGCAGCTCAATCCCTATAGTGGTGAGAGAGAGAGAGAGAGAGAGAGAAAGACCAGGTAGCAAGTGGTGAACACTGATTGGTGCAGAGGCCATCACCTGATCATGTGCATCACCTACGAAATCCATGCTGCAATCTGTTCTAAGCAGCTTAATCCCTGTAGTGGAGAGAGAGAGAGAGTGAGAGAAAAAGCGAGAGAGAGGGAGAAAGAGAGGGAGACCTGACTTTGGCTGACAGGATCCTGTCTGTGTGTGCTCCATTGAGGTGGTTCCACCTGAAGATAGTGCAGGACCAGTAGATGATGAGGTCCCGAGGTGGGTCCCAGATGTGATGTGGCCTGGTGACATGGCCAGATGAGGCGGGAGAGGTGGTTCTGATGGCAACTGTCTTCCCAAACATGCTATTGTGTCAAACACAAAATACCAGATTTGCAGCAGTCACACAGCAAACAGAACACATGCATATATGGAACTATAGTGGCCCTTACAATGGCATGCAGGTGACATTGTTCATAACAGAAAAAAGAACAGGCCCCTGCACGTATGGTAACTGCACGGCTCCAAAACCAGATCACAACCGAAAAAACAGTAGAGCCAGCAAACAGTGACAAAAGTAAAGATATTTATTGGGAGGACATAAAACAAAAAATAGAGCAAGCAGATCAGTTTTGGCTGTCAAGCCTTCTTCAGTGCATTGAATTAAAAAAAGCATACAAGCATATATTTATAGCATAGCCCCACCTGAAGTTACCTGAGGTCAGTTGCAGCACCATTCATTACAAATATTCATTCAGCCCTGGAGAAAACAAGCCACCCAATTTAATAATCCATTTTTTTCTCCATATTATTTAGTAACTGATGCCATCCTGATTTGTTATTTCTATTTCCCTGTATTCTATCAATAACTGTAAATCTGAACGTGGCTTTAGGGTGTTTTTGTGTATGTTTGTATAGAGCACCTGTTGTTTTTTTAGTTTTAATATCACTGATATGTTCTGATAGCCTAAATGTAACACACCTGGATGTTTGTCCCACATAGAAGGCTGAACAGTTGCAGGAAGCCATGTAAATCACCCATTCAGACTGACAATTGGCAAAAAACTTTATAGAAAACACTTGTCCAATGTTTTTACTAGTGAATTCTTTAGTCTTTGACATGTTTTTGCAGTGGGTGCAATGTCCACATGGAAAACATCCCTGTAAGGGCCTACCTTCCAGAGTTATTTGTTTAGGGCTGTTGTCAAATCTATTCCCTAGTTTATAATGATTCAAAAATGAACCAATGTTCTTACCTCTCCTGAAAGAAAAACGGCATGTATCGTCTACCAGTGTACTAAGCTTGATATCAGCCAATAGAATATTCCAATATCTGCGGACGCTATTGATGAGAACATCCGTGTTTCTGCCATAGGTGGTTACTATTCTGATTTGGGAATTGTTACTTTGATTTTTGTCCCTGTATTGGAGTAGACTATCCCTATCCTGATTGGCAACCCAACATCTGCCTTGAGCGATGTCGCCTTTCTTGTACCCCCTATCATTAAATCTTTTGGCCAGATCTGACTCATATGTATGGTAAGTCTCAGTGTCAGAACAAATCCGCTTCAGGCGTAAAAATTGTGACTTTGGAATGTTTCTGCATATATGGGGATATAATAGTATCTGATTGACAACACCCTTTGGACATATTTATATTTCTGATATCCTCAATCATACTCAACCATCTGGATATTATATACATCGTCCTAGTTTGTGCATTGAATAACTGGTCTGTAGGATTCTTTGTGAACCGGTGGACATTTAATGACTTTTAAGAACATGGATTGTATTTTTTGAGTGCAGGGGCAATTTTTCCAACCTGTATATATGTGACTACGTCCTTTCTTTGTGAGCAGTATTTTGCTATATAAATCCATTGATGCGGGGCACATTGCGAAGTACGGACAATATTGCTAGATTATCTCATTGCTTTGGGGTAATGTTTGAAACGGCGAACATTTGCATTATTAAAAAGAACTGGGATATTCTGTCTACTGTACATGAGTTGAATGGGGTCATTGGCAGACAGCCAGATTTTGCTTTTAGAAATAATAAATCACTTAAGAGTCAGCTCTGCTATCAATCCTTTAATACTAAATCAACTATAATATCTGATAGACTTGGTACATATATGTGTAGGAATTGCATGGCCTGTACACATATACACATTGGTAATCATTTCACACATCCCACTTTGGGTTTTAAGATAGATACTGCTTTTTATGCAGATTGTTGAACAAAAAATGTTGTCTATTTTTGCTATTGTACTACCTGCTTTTCATTTTACATAGGGAAAACGAACAGGGTGTTTAAGGATAGAATACTTGAACACCTTAGGGATATTAGGAATGTTAAAGAAACCAGTGCACTATCACTACATGTAGCTAAAGAGGATAAAGAACATAAATTTAGCTTTATGGTACTAGGGATTCTGCATAGTACCAAGAGAGGAGGTGACATAGATAATAGAACAGAATCTAGTGAACAGAAATGGATTTTGCGCTTTCAAGCTTATAAACCCCCTGGTTTAAACAACAGAGTTTCCCTGAAACCCTTCCTTAAAGCATGGCCATTAAAGCATTGATTTCTCTTTTTAATATTTTATCATATATATTTCAATAGCCCATCTTTTATTATTTTTTGCTATTGTATTCATTACCATTTTTAAGTACATATTGTTCATTTAGTCTGTTTTTATTCAATTTTTTAAAGATCTATATATTCTACAGATGTATTTTATCACATGGCTTTAAGCTATGATGCACATTTTTTCTGATTTTTGATTGGATGTTTTAATATTTAAAAATGTAACTGTTATTCTATCTTTGTTAGTCTGATGAAGCGGATGTTATTCTGAGAAAACGCTTACCTTACTACAATAAAGGACATATTGATTTTCACTGCTGTATGTAACCAGATTATTTTTCTTTTTCTTGTATTCTTTGGTTTTTGCATCTGATTCCTTATTTGGTTCAAGGACTGTTTTCATTTGGTACATTGCACAAATTGTTGTACAATACAATATATGTCTCAACAGTAGGCCTGCTGTAAACATACCCATTCAGTTGTGTGATCAGATTGTTGTTGCAGATATAGTGGGGGGGAGACAGATATGTGTATTAACAACTATTATATCCTTGCATTATGAGGCCCTCAGACCTTTTTTCCTCTTTATGTCTTTCAGGCACCATGTCTCAGGAGAGATTACTAATGTACACCCCCCAGGAGAATGACATAATCATTCAATACCTGGTGCAGCACTACCACACCCTGTTTGGATGTACACCTCATGATCTGCAGGAGATAACCACCCTGTGGAACGATCTTGTCCACAGGGTAAATGATGCCGGCCTGCATAACCGCAGTTATAAGCAGGTCCAACATCAGTGCACTGACCTACTCTGCCATGCCCATCGGCATGCTGCAGCGGTTAGGAGGGACCAGCTTGCCACAGGGGGGTCATGCCATCCAGCCCTCCTGATACATGCTGAGCAGCTCCTCATCAGCATTGGGGCACCTACTCACCCACAAACACAAGATTCGGCAGAGAGCATTGTGGAGGTGGGTGCGACCCACACAATGGATGAGGAGAGTGTAGGTAAGACCACAGGGCACATCAGTAGACCACTGTTGCGTATCCATCTGCATCTGTAGAGTTTAATCATGCATATGTGAGATGAAATATATGTAGTCTGTTGCTGCATTGTAGTAATAAAGAGATGTGCATAATCTGTAGTATTGTGGGTTTGTACTGTTGATGTACTGTAATGCTACTCCCATCCTGTACCAATGAAACAGGTGTGGGTACTGACATCACATCTCTCACACAACTATGTAGGTACCTCTAGTATACCACTGGGGCAGCAGTCTGTAGCTGGTGAGTATGGTGTTTGATCAGGTTTGCCAATACACCAGCCATTTTATGGCCATGGTATATTCCATGCACACATTTAACACACCTACCCATAATGCATGTTGTACATGTTCACTTATTGTTGTTGTTAACTGCACTGCATCACAGTGGTCACCATGGTGGCATATCTGAAGGGTATGTAAGTGTCCTGCAATATAACTAACAACCTGTCATTGCAAGATGTGTGCACAGAGATGAATATAATGGTGGGACAAATGGCCTACAGTAGGGACATGTTTGAAACATCACCCTTATACAGTGGTACAACAGAGTATATACCACTATTACAATGGCAACTGTTGCAAATCTACACAATGGCATATCACAATACTGTATTCCACAACCCTTACAACCTGTAATGTGGTCCTAACATGAGCAATGAATGTGTAATATGGAATTCTATGTTATGACAGCAAATATGGGGAATACATACCTTAACAAGCATTGGAAGCATATGTGTGCATACACTCCAAATAATGTATTGTGGAAGCAGCTTTTGAGGTACTTACAGCATGCACTCATCATGAGCATGGACCTTCCACCAAGTACAGGTCCTCAGTGTCACATCAAGAAATGGTCTGCTGTCCAAGATGTTTGACCATCAAATGTGACCACTTACCTGCAACAGAGGCAGCTGTGGCTTGCACCCATCTTACAAGCCATATAATGGAGCCCATACTCAACAAGTAGCATGGAGGAGTTGGAAATGTAGCCTTACCTCACCATTGCATATACCATTGCAAACAGTGCAGACAGTAATGTATGTGGTGGGGATGTATGGGACAGGATTAATATAGAAAATAAACAGATGGCCATCCAAGACAGATGATGACACATGTTGCAAAGTGGTCATTGCAGGCTGCCTAGTAGCATGCCACAACACTGAGGGAGTTGCAGGAATATATAGCAAGTACTGGCTGTGCAGTACCTGTGTTGGCAATCACCTGGACTCTGCATAAGTGTGGCCCATGGGTTAGGGTAATCAGATGGGACAGCTGTTGCACAGGAAACATCAGCCAGGACTCTCTATAGGTAGCATATGCATAACATCAAAAGTCTCCCAAAGGCATGTGTTACAATGTGTACTGGTGTACCAAGACCAAGTTGGAAACCTACAGACACTATCAATTAAGATACATGTGCTGCACAACCAACACCTCACCCCACCTCAGGCCCACCATCCCCATCTGTACCTTGCTGGTGCCAGTGTACACCTGTATGTTTGCCATTCATTAGCAGGGACTAGGCCAGTAAACATGGTGTTCAGAGGTTAGGACACTGCAAAATGACACACATGTGTAGGCCATAGTTGTCAAGCATCTGCAAAAAGGCTGAGGATGGGGAGGGGGGGGGGTCATCCTGAAACACAACAGTGTACTGAAGCAGAGATCCAAAGCTCACTAAGAATGACTGTATCTGCACACAGTCAAGGTCATGAACTGTGGCAGACATAACCCTGACTCTAGTGTCGGCACTGTGTGACTTCCAAAGGCTGTGCACATGAGTTGACCTTGCAATCGTGCAGAGTTGGGGGACATTTGTAGGGCACAGTGACCAAATACTGGCAAATGCAAATGGCCCATGCTAGTATACCCCTTCTAGGAACAGTGACTGCTGTAGTACACTTAACAGTTGGTGCAGCAAACCATCATGATAAGAGTGCTCACACATATGCACCCACAAATTGTATGCATCTCAATCAGCATCTGCACAACTAACACATTTGTTTGATACTGCATTTGATTGCACAGGTCATATGTCACATATCAAGTTTGTGTAATGTTAACATATGCAGTAATGTGGCCCCATGGCATATCAGGGAAGAGGGTACCATGTCAATAAGGGTGTGTACACTCCCAATAGCCACAGTAACGTTTGAAGGTTGTCAGTGTAATTGTATTTTATTGGCCATACATGCACCACTGATGATGAGATCTGTAAATCAGAAATCAGGCATTCACAAATGACATCTGTCAACATATCATCCCAGGTATGTGTCGAACACATAGGGGCTGAGAGCAGCAGAGCAAACATAACTGACACACATATACACATTCAGCAATGATGTGTACACCTGTGAGGTATGGTGCACAGTACATGCCAGGGTGCCAAACAGGTGCATAGCAATACTGTGTACATGGGTGCAGTGTGTTCGAGTGGAAGGGGCATCACCTACTAACACAACCCATGCATCACGGAGATATATAATGTTGGTAACAGGGATTGACTATAGCTGTATTGCATGCTGTTGAGTGCCATATGTCATGCATGTTGACAGATGGGTAATGAGAGGTCTGTGTGTAATATCTTTGTGCAACCTCACCTGTAAGAGTGTGTGTGTGTGTGTGTGTGTGTGTGTGTGTGTGTGTGTGTGTGTGTGTGTGTGTGTGTATTGTTAAGCAATGATGTACAGGTCTTAAAGTGCATTTCTTGTTTTCCCCTCACAGGTGGCAAGGAGGGTCAGGGTCCCTCCCTCAGGCAATCTGATGTTGGTGTCCATACAGACACTGATAATGATGATAGGTGTGTTGAGGCACAGGCAGGGTTGTTAGGAGTTGAAACTGCACCATCATGTGACATCCCACTGTTATCCACCCCATCTTCGCACACAGTCACATTGCCTATACATACCCCATCACCAGTGGCTATAGCTGAGGGACAGTTGGCGGTTGGTAGCATGGGACAGGACAGTGTAGTATTTATGGCACATGTTTCCGGACACATCAGCCATAGCCAGATGTCTGGTGGGGTACCACATAGGCAGATGTAAAGGGGTGCTCATAGGAGGGCTGCTGGTCATCATGCTCCTGGCAGAGGTGCCACATCTGGTGCCACCAGACACATGTTTTAGGCTGCCATGGAGGTGCAGGCATTTATAGAATGGTATACCAGACAGGGTCTGAGGCTGCAGAGGGCTACTCATTCAGCTGTTATTGACAACATCCATGATCTTGCAGGTGCCCACTGTTATTTTGCAGAGGTCATGGAAAGATGATTGGGTGAGATGGTGGGAATCCTCAACCATGGAATGTCTGTGCTTGAGCATAGGGTGGGAGTAGTGCTACGGCCACATGGACATAGGCCAGCAACACCAACAGCTGGAGGTCAAGGTGGATGTGCCAGAAATCAGGGCCACTCCTGTAGTGGCAGTACCAGCCCCAGCACTGCAGGGGGAGCACTGTCCAGACCACAACACAGCAGGCTACATGCACGTGGCCCTGACGGTTCCAAGAGGGACCTGGATCCAGTGGACATATGTCTTCATCAGGGTAGAGTACCATATTATGCCTTGTTCCTGGTGGTGCCCATGGAACCCCTGGCAGGCACTGTTCTCGTGCCCATGGCCGGAGATGGTGAATTGCACGTCCTGCCAGGTACAGTCCGCAGCTGTCCAAAAAACCCTGTATAGTGCAACCATATGGCAGAACTGTGTGCATGCATATACACACACATCACCAACACAGCTAGGGCAACCCCATACCTACACACACCACATCACAACAGCCCAATTAATAATTACACCCCCTCACACATACACATGATGGATGTTTACAGCCATGCAAATGGGGATATCATGAACATACTGGAATAGATAAGCTCACACAGTTTATGCATTCACACACTTGTGTCTGTCCTGACGCATAATAACTGGAGGAGCAAAGGTCACAAGCCCACATACTACCCACTAGTTAGTGACAAACATCTGTACAGCATCCCACTGCTTTGTCAGAAATACACAACAGTTATGGTGGCCCAGCAACAGTACATCTGACAAATATCTGGACATAACATCACACTAAGTACACTGAGCTGCTAGGCATGTCACAAAGCACTGTGCAAACTGCAGGCAGACTGCCACAACATTGGCCTACATTTCTTATGGGGGAATACACATGAACCTGCAAATATAGCAGGCTCTACAAGCATGTAATAGCATGGAGTAACTGACACCTGTGTGAAGGAGCATACCCACAACCAATCTGAACACAGCCGCAGTCACATATGGTAAGCGTGCTTATTATTACAGTATATGGACTGTGTGATTAACATCTTCCTCATATGTGCCACTCACACACTAACCCTACATGTACTGGCTCAATATACAATGTATTCTGATGCCTGACTGTGGTATGGGACATGTGTCGGTCTGGCCCTACAAACATGTACGCCAATAGAGCAGCATGCAACATCAGATAAAACAAGACCAAGAACAATGACATCTACCGCAGTCTGTGCACAGGCCAAGGTACATATTCACAATACACACTCTGTCAACAATCATCATAAGTACACAGACCGCATTACTTTACACACTACAATAGAATGTCCAGGTTTTGTCCTCAAATATAAGCCCTACTTTACATAACATGTCTAACAGTCTAATATCTCACTGGCTTGTTATGAGGTATGATGTCAGTAAATAATGATGTACTAAATATATGCACCTCTTACTGCATGACATATGTACAAAGGTTGACAGAGTTGTGGCTGGAGGCACAATTACAGGGCCAATATTGACATGTTGCTATGATAAACCCATACGTTTACTGGTATAACAGGGTTTGTTGTGACATATGTCTTCTGAGGAATATGAAGTCAGTAACTCACCTGGCTGTCACCATGTACTGACTGCAATCCTCGGAGTATGCTACTGCATTTCTAAAGATAGGACATGTGTGAATAACACAACACATGTAAGACTCCAAACACTGGCCAGTCTGCAGATAGCTCTAAAGGTGAGAGTTTCCTCAACCCCATAACACTGTCATGACAGATATTAAATTATGTAGATCAGCCATATCCACACAAAGCCTGTTAAATCAACATTACTTCAAATGTAGAAGAGCAAGACTTACATTCTGTCCTCATGTCTGGAACACTCCCCTTCTGTTTGCCCGCCTGTCTCCACAGTGTATGTTGTAAGAGGTATATCCCACTACCCTCTGTGATGCTGTTTGCCAAACACCAACATGAAGTCCTGCTCACAGTGAATGAAAAGAGCCAACACCCACATGATGTTCTTAGTTATAGGAGTGTGTTTCCATTCAATTGGCTATGGGAATTATACCACAGCTGTTCCACCTGCAATCAGCTAGTGGGGGACTGCAATTTGTGCACAGGCCATCAGCTGATCATGAGCATCACTTACAAAACACAAGCTGCTGCCTAGGCGTCCATGCTACTACCCCCCCTCTGTTATTCTATCCTCTTCCGAACATTATGCAAACAATATCTGATAAGTATCCCTATAGTTATCACTTCATTCCAGCAGTATTTAGGGGTTGGTCCACAGTTCCTGCAGTAGGACATGGTGGACATGCCACTGGGATTTGTCGACATGGCCTTGCATTTGTGTTCTGTGGACTGTGTTATGTCATTATTTGGGAGTTCATGAGATAACATACATTGGCAGTACAGGTGGGACACAGGCCTTTAACAGAGGATGGTAGGGCATTTGGTAGTGATGCAGGACATCTGTAGCAGGCCAGTGCATTGTGTCACTCCTACAGTCCCAGGCTGTAAGCCACTCTATTCCCCTGGGGTGACAGGGTAGGAGTGCAAGGTGTTAATGTCAATAGTTTCTATCCTTATTGATCCATTGGTGTGGATGCTGGCAGGGTGCTGCTTACAGCTAGGGACACACCCCTGCATGGGACACCTCTTCAGCATGCTGCATTCTGTGGCTACTCCCATATAGAGGTGGGGGTCATATTGTACTCATTCCCAACAGCAGGGATATGACCTGTGAGGTACCTGTGGCTGATGGTGAGGTGAGCTGAGTGCATGTGTGCTATGGAAGCTACCTGCAGCTGACTCACAGATATATGTGGGGTATTCCACTTATGCTGGCTTGTGCAGGGACATCAGCAGTTTTGTAGTACTTCATACTTGTGCCTTTTGTGGTGTTTGGCTAGACTACATCAGTATTCCATACTACACAGCCAACTAGTGTGCTGCTAACCTGTATGTACAATTCCAAAGGTGTGTCCATTTGACAGTAACATTTTATACACTCTCTGTCTAGGGTACTTCCACCTGTGTACTGTTTGTATGTTTGGGCCCACATTCATGCCATGTCCATCTTTCAGATGGTGACATAATCCATCCAAACATTTAGTATGGATTACTGATGGATTGTGTCTCGCTGGGATGCATTGTATTTGGCACTGCAGTTGTGAGAACTTGGCCCTGTCATCATCACTACTGGCCATTGGCCACCAGGACACAACCCTCAATGCCTACATGCTGACCACTTTCACACAATATACAACACACAACAACCTAACATACAGAGCCCTGCATATTGTACACGTGCAACAATCTATGCTGCTACTTTGGCCAGCTCAGGTAATCTGTTCTCCACTGTTTTTATACCCACACACACTTGTTACTATATTCTACATAGGATTGTAGGGGGGAGCACACCTGACAACTGTAAACATTTGCTATGAATATACTGGTATTTCAGGTACTCTGCTAGCTTCCATTTCATTCGGTATTCTGACCTATCATGCAGAATAGAGGCATATCAGTGTACTACAGTTCTTAGGTTTTATTGACCTACATTTCAGTTTCAGACTTCTTACCCTTCAGAACTATCATCCCACTGCCTGACTTGTTGTAGTCTGTCTGTGTAGGTCTGGGGGGGGGGGGCTGTTCTCCATAACCATCAATCAGAGGCCTTAGCACAACCTTTCTTTGTGTTCATCTACACCTGTCCTGCTGGCTGAGACTGTTGTTGGGTATGTCAGCCTCACTGACACACATGTGTGTGTCCTATGGACACACATTTGGCCCACCACATGTCCTGCAGTGGGTTTTGTCACCTTGTCTAGTGCTGCCTACTATGTTGACACCAGTATTTTGCTAAGGATTTCATGCTGCCAATATAGGTGTCTACTATCTGCTGCCATCCCATTCAGCTACCCAATTCCCTTACATGCTCAAATCCATACCATAGATACAGGTAGCAGATAGCAGAAGTGAGAGTGACTTACCCTGTGGCTGTGCCAGTACTGAGGATGGTGCTGGAGGGCTGACTATGTTGGATGCACATAGTACATTCCCTATACATGGTTAAGCACAGGTAGTGTCATGTTTGGCATCCCTCCAAGTCACTCTGTGCCTATGCTAGCCTTTGCAATGGTGGGGGGCTGTTTGGCCCTGCCCCAGGCTGTTTCTGTTGCAGCTGTTTCCGCAGAATTATATTGTGTAGCATGGCACATACAATGACAATTTGGGTACATGTAGCAGGTGAGTACTGCCAGGCTCCATTGGATATGTCCAAGCACCAGAACCATGACTTAAGCATCCCAAACACATGCTCTATTATGATTCTGGTCTGTGGGTGTGCCTCATTATGGAGTTCTTGTTCAGGTGTGTGTGCATTTCTGATGGGTTTCATCAACCATGGCACCAGTGCATAACCAGCATCCCCCACTAGGTGGCCATATGGGATGTCCCACTGGCAAATCTCTAGTACAGCTGCGTCATATGCCAGATGTGGGAATCATGATAGCTTCTAGGGCTGCCAGAACACACATTCATTATAATGCTCTGGGCATCACATATGACCAGGCAGTTGGATGGGAAGCCCTTGCAGTTTATGTAGACTCTACCCCGCTCACCAGGTGGTGCTTTGATGTGTATGTGCGCGCAGTCTATAGAACCCATTACCTCAGGGTATTCTGCTAGTTGGTGGAAGAGATGCAAATTGCTGGTCAACGCCTCACGGGTGTTGAGGAAATATATGTGCTCACCAGCATATGCTGACATAGCATCCAGGAAATGGTGGAGTACCCTGGATGCTGATGCCTGTGAGATACCTGTGATATCCCCAGTTGTCCTTTGCAAGGTACCTGTGGCTAGTATTCTTAAGCCTACACATACCTTGGTATCCACTGGGATGGGTTCCCCTCTGTTGGTTTTGTGTGTGAGGCGTGGCTGGCACAGCTCAACAATTTGTCGTAGAGGTGGTCCCTGTCCTCCCTATAGCACTCCACTATCTCCAGCTCATGTAGTCTCTGGTAGGTTACTCTGGGTCTGTACACTCTTCTCCTTCTCCTCACTGTGGGTTGGTCATCAGCCTTGTCATCCTCACCACCCTCAGCCTCTTCCACATGTTGATTTATGAGAGCAAAAGCAGCCCCTATCATTTTTTTGCTTTTGTTAGGTAACATTTTCCTGTTTGTGTACACTGGTGGTGTAGAGTTTGAGGGAAAAATCAGAGGGAAAGGTGTTTGCATAGTTTATAGTAATGTGCTGGGCTGAGCTGTGCTGCCTGTGTAATTTGCTTATTCTGATACATTTCACCTGCCAGCTATACTAGTTCTTCTTGATTACCTTCCTACTGCTGTTTTCACTTCCCATTGCCTTCCTGTTTAAGCCCAGAGGTGAGCCACGCATGGTTTAATTTTTTTTTTTTGTTTAAAATCCGGTGCGCAACACAGACACCTGTTTAGGCAATGTAAACACTGCTAGGCAATTTCAGACACACCCCCTTCCATAGCTCTGCTAAGCTAAGGGCAAACCCAAGCCACAGAGCTCCAATAAGCTTACAGTATGCCTATTCCACCCCTCTGTGATGTCAGCTAACTCTTAGGCTTGCACCATGGTTTTCCTGCACCTACATGGTTGGGTGCTGGCTAGCAATGAGGAGAAATCTGTGATTCAGTATCATTCCCCTCATTTGCATAGAACTGACTGCTAATGCCTAGTTACAAGTCTAACACTGAGCCTTCCCCCTTAGCAATCACTATTCAGTGGCCTTGTTGTCTTCTGCCTGCCATTGACAATAATGGCAAAATTGTGATTTTGCCTAAAAAGCTTTTTTTCAAGGTTTTATTTTTATTTTCGGGACGATCCCGTTTGCGTGCCGCTGCCCTATCCTTAAACGGCCAAAAATCGCCCCAAAAAATAAAAGTTATTTTTTGTTATTTTGAAATTATTTTCTTTGCCAATGGCCATATATTTGTCCATTGGCATGCCTTCCACATTATATATGCCCTTTATTTAGAGCTGTCTTGGCTCCGTTTTATGGTTTGCAGAAATGTACTTGGTTACTAGCTGAATACATTTCTGCAGGTTACACTACTCCTGCATGGACGGCTGCCTGCTTCCTGGATTGCTAATTCACCTCATTTGCATGGTTTTCACCTGCAAATGGGGTAATTAGCATACATGAGCTGTGTCCGTGCAGGAATAGTGCAGGAGCGCTTGTGCACATCCCGGGAGCTTGTTCCTGCCTCTCTCGGTGGCCATATTACCTCCAGCAGCTCTTTCACTATTCCTGCACACCATGCAGAGCTTGCTGAATCCTGTGGTAAGTGTCTAAATATAAGCAACACTAATGAGGATCAAAATGATTTAGTGCTTTGGTCTCAACAGAGAGACTTCATCAGAATAACATGAGCAGATAAGCTAACACTTTTAATACTGTTTAAAAGACAGTACTTTGAAGCAAACAGGTGCATAAGATACTTGGTGATTAAAAGAACTTTTCTTAAAGGCATAGGCCTACATAACACATGAAACTTCATTTAATCTGCAAATATATTGGTAAATAAAGCACACTGGTAAAAACAAAGTAATACATTTACAATTTGTCAGCCTTAATATTAAATACTGGTGCAATCAATGTATATTCATTTAAACCTGGAGGAAAAGTAGCACAAAGTCTAAGCTGCCACATAAATTCTATATAAGTAAGCCAGCACTTCCAGTGATTGCCCCAGGATTTATTTATTTATTTACATTTGTTTTCCGGAAAAGTCTGACTGGGCCAGAAGCCCATTTTCAGTGGAAGCCCAGGGAGAAAAGCTCTATAGAAATATAAGCAATATACAATAATTAGATAGTACAATAGTATGCATACAGTAAGATGCAGAATACACATCATCTAGTTAGTCTGTACAAAGTAGTATTCAATACAGTTTCTAGTAGATACAGGTTCAAAAAGAAAAACACAAGCATTTCAGTTAAGATCACTATGAGAAAAATAAAGTTAGTAGTGTGTACATATTAAATAATAGTTAAGAACAAATGAGATTTCCTTTATATATTTTTTGAGTAGTAATAAACACTGTGTTCAGTTAATTAATTTTATTAATGTATTAATTTAATTAATTTGAGGATTAATGCTGTTAATTTCTAAAATCCCAAAGGAAAACTTTTTAAAACCAGAACAGCCTGTAGAATGTTTATATAATTCCCCAGATTTACTATTCTTCCATGCAAGACTAGCTTAGTTCTGCACAGAAGCGGACGTTTAGGAGCAGGACGGCAGCGCGCCATGCATATTAATGAAGGCACGCTGCCTGAGCTCCCAATCTTACACAGAGTGTGTAAGAGTGCAGGGGGCGTGTCTGAGAGCAGAGCTCTCAGAATTTACATGCCCCAGACATGAAGAACTGCAGAAAGGCCAAAGGAATGAGCAAGACTGCTCATAGGTGTCCACATATCCCCAGCAACATTCCCCCACATGTACAACAGCAATAGTAAATGCAAATCAAATAAACAAACCTTTTTTTTTTATTAAGAGTCCGATTAAAGCTAACCATAGGTGCGCAGGTCTGCCCATCACTTAGCTATGGTTAGTGCAGCTTAAATGGCTGAAGAGGGTAACAAGGAAGATATATGCAAATGAGGCAGTATAGTAATAGTGTAGTGGGCAGAGCATTCACCTTATGAGCATGCATTATTGGTTCAAGTCCCACTGCAGTATTTTCCATGGTAAATCACATTATGACCAATATTTTAGTTGTGTAACCCACTAAATAACATAGATTTGTGAAATGGAGTACTGCATTAAATGCATATGTCATAATATTGCAAAGTCCTCAGATAAGCACATGTGCCCCATACAGTATATGTACACAGGAATCATGGATACAAATGGAAGGTAAAATGTGTAATGAATGACAACTCCATACAGCTTCCAAATCCCCCACCTTCCCAAGAACCATTAGATATTACTGCCTAAATCAGTGCAATTGTAAGCAGGAGTAAGCACTAGTAAGCAAGTGTAAGCACCAATAAGCAGTAATAAGCATATTTAAGCACTAATAAGCAAGTTTAAGCCTGTTTGCATGGGGGTAAGCAATGCACACACAGGTTAATCAATTTTGAAGCTAACTCTCTGTAAGCATATTTAACCGGAGGTTAGCATTGCTTACCCTCATGCAAACCTGCACAAACCCGCTTACAACTTCTCAAAAGTGCCTCAATCACTCTGTATCCAATGGCCCTTGTTCTGCCCAGCAACAAAATAAACAGCCTAGCAGGTCTTGAACCTAGAACCCTATAGACTATAGCCACAGCAGTAAACCACCAAGCCATCACAGTAGTACAGAAGAATGAGGTATCACCAAAGAAGTCCTCACTATAGTAAAATCAAACTGAACCTGTGAAAGGAATCAGTATACAGTCATATGTTCTATAACCCACTACATAACATAAATATGTAAACTGGAGTAAAGCTGTAAGCCCAGATGTGAGGTGTAATTGTAATAAGAATGTTAAAGTCTCCAATAAAACACAAGGACACCATACAGTGTACGTACACATGAATCATGGATACCATGCATACATATAAGATGTAATGAATAAGAAATCAATGCGAAAAAGAAAATATAATGCAAAGTCTAATGTAAGCAACTCTAAGCATTGCACAGGCCAGCTTAGGAGGTGTAAGCAATGTGTAGATCAGCTAACTCAAGGTGCCCAATGTTATACCCCTTTAAACAATGCCAGCCTTAGGTAAGCAGGTTTGCCCATAGCCTAGCCTTTTCAAAATCGGCCAATCACAGAAAAGTGAGGGAAATTGGCCCTACTTAAATCCAACAGGTGGGAATACATCTCATAACTGGTTGTATCTTCCCCTTTCATGCATTATGGCAGAAAGTGGAGAAGGTGTGCGCTTCCAGGCGCAGTGCTGGTGCATCCAGGAGTCCAGAGTCATGGCAGGACTCCTTGTCAAAGACCATGAGCAGAGACTGCTGCATGGCCAGTACCAGGGTTCCCAATACAAGGCGGAAGCCTGGGACCATCCCACCCATGACCTCACCAGTGCCACTGGCATACCCCAAACTAGTGAGCAGGTCAGGCATCACTATGCCGACCAGAAGTTGGATAAGGGGACCTCTTGGAGCAGTGGATTCAAGAGGGTAGAATGACACAGTGTGGATGACAGTGTGTAATAATTGCCAGCTCATTTATATCATGGATAGGTATGGCTAAATATTCCTATCGTGTCCTCTACAGCTGCAAATGAGTGGGCTGTGAACCAGGAGGCCCACAGAAATCGCCAGGAGAGGTTGTGATGCAAGGCAGGTCAGTAATACTCTTGCATGTACTGTCACAGGAAATAAATCTAAAAGTATTAGTAAATTAATTGCCTGTATAAAACCTGCATTGTTTAAGGCAAGTACTGCATACACTGGAGAATATGGCAGGAAGAGTCTCATATATTTTGTATATAATTAAAGCATAATAGCCTGACAATAAAAGTCTAACTGCTGGACTGCATGTGTATACTCTGGTATCATATGGTAATGTAGATTTACAATCAGGTAATAGTACTGCTGTATTAAGCACTGTTACCTACACTGTGCACCATAAATAGAATATGTAGGAATGCCTGTATATGACTGGTGTAATCCCTAGAGGCCAATTAGTACAACTGAGAGACACATATACAGAAAACAGTGAAAAGGCAAACAACAAAATCTGAATAGCATATGCAATTAAGAAGTTAATTGCTGTATTTGTAGCACACACAGCCATGGTTCGAATCATGGCAGTGGTAGTCTGCATACAGAATCATACCACACAACTGTCCAGAATGTCCAGTCAAATGGCCCATATCTGCTGCCTGTCATCCTGTCCCCCTGGGAAATCAGTGGGATGATCCTAGACGTATAGGCAGCAAATAGAAACTACAACTGATCTATGAGAACAAAGCTGGCACACTAGCAACTCCCCAAAACCTTATGAGAGTAAGAAGCCACGTATGTCCCATTTACACCTCCATGTTGTCACGCCAGAGTGTGTACAGTAACAGAGTGAGATGTATGTGCATAATAGTAATGTGGAATCTGGTACTATGTGTGGCAACATTCAGGTAGTGCTAACAAACATTTCTCCCACAGGTCTGTCAGATACCAACACTGTGCCCAGAAATACAAGAATGATATCTTGCACTGGTACTGTTTACTTTAGAACTGTATGACATTGCGACTGATGCAGTTGCTCCGAATAATAAGGTATTACTCATCACTGTTGCCCACACTGTCCTACAAAATATGACTCTCTAGGAAATCCTGTATAAGAGTGTTGTAATACAAGGTCAGAATGCAAAACCACAGGAGAATTATAAGACAGAAAGCAGATAGGAGATATACAGCAATATCTATATAGCACACACAACTCTGATGGACAGTGTTTAAGCTGTAGCAGACACAGCCATGATCTGAATCCTGGGAGTGGAAGTAGACTACATACAGAATCATACCCCACAACTGTACAGATAAGACTAGAATGTCCAGTATATGGGCTCATATCTGCTGCCTATCCCCCTGGGAAGTCTGTGGGATAATCTCAGATGTCTAGGCAGCAAACAGGGAATACAACTGATTGTCACACTTCTATGAGAACAAACCTGTCACTCTAGCAACTTCCAAAACTGTTATGAGAATAATAAGCCAAGTATGTCCTATATACACCCCCATGTTGTCAAGCTGTGATCAGAGTGTGTACAGTTACAGAGTGAGATATATGTGCATAATACTAATGTGTAATCTGAGACTTTGTGTAGCAACATTCAGGTAGTGCTAACAAACATTGCTGCCACAGGTACGTCAGATACGAACATTGTGCCGATAAAAAAAAAGCTTGATACACTGTACTGGTACTATTTACTTTGGTATTGTATGGAATTGTGAGTGTTGCAGTTGCTCTGAATAATAAGGTATCACTGATCACTGTCATCCACACTGTGCTACATAATATAACTGTGTAGGAAAGCCTGTATAAGAATGTGGTAAGTCACTAAAGGTTGAAGAGGGCAATAGTCTAGATATGTCCCTGTTCCCCTGCATGTGGTC
Organism: Protopterus annectens; assembly: GCF_019279795.1. Taxonomy (NCBI): domain Eukaryota; kingdom Metazoa; phylum Chordata; order Ceratodontiformes; family Protopteridae; genus Protopterus; species Protopterus annectens. Next base: position 810,631,118 of record NC_056745.1, read on the forward strand.
AAGACATGGCCAGAGTCTGTGCAGAAAGAGATGGACGGCTATGTGCACAACATCAACCTGGAATCTGTGAGTATGTGTAGAAACAGTTAGTTAGTGTTAACAAACATTTCCTCCACAGGTATACCCAGGTAAGAGGTGTATACTGCAGGTAAAACCAGTTCATGTATAACGATGACAACAGTCATATCACTGTCCAAACTAAGGCTATAGGGTACTGTAGTAATACTTGTAAGGTACAGATAACAGCACTGACTAGGAAAGTAATGTGGACTACAGGAATTTACTAGTTGTTAATTGACATCTTTCTCTCCCACCCACCATATTTCCAACAATAAACTACATACCCACCTTAACTGGTATGTAATGACTTCACTGTTCTGATTATGTCTTATTGGTTGATAATTATTTAAATCTGTTTCCATGAATGTGTTATATTGAAATATTCCAACATTGGTGGCATGGTGCCATCAATGTACCTGCATGCTATTGTTATTACCACTGTGGTCCCATATAGGCATGTGTTCCATTTGCTATGCAACTATTCCGTATCTGGTGTCTGGTTTAATGGGAATATCTATGCATGCTGTTATACCTAACCCCAGAATGTGTTGACTATTACTAACCCAAATATGATGATAAAATTTAAACATTATAGCACGTTTGGGAAGGCCAGTCCCAGCGGACTCATCTGTCCCACCTCAGCTGGCCATGGCACTGGGCACCAGCACATCTGGGGTGAAACCCAGGACCTCCTCGTCCGTTGGTCTTGCACCACCTTTGGGTGGAACCACCTCAGGGGATGGGGCTCATCCCCCCCAGAAGCAGGTGCGGACAGGAACCTGTCACCAGTTGCCAGGTCCAGGTCGTGGTGCGTAGCGAGCTCCGCAGGGAGGTCTGAGATCTGCTATGCCAGCTTGAGGGCTGTGTGTCACTCAGGGGA